>NC_068363.1:50389815-50542773 GCF_020536995.1 Dreissena polymorpha | reverse complement strand
AATATCTAAACCAACAAACTTAAACAAATGTATTTAAAAGACGACGTTTCATATTAATTAATATTTAATATTATTGTATAAACCCTATACAGACCACCTACGAAAATAAACATATACATGGTAAAAGTCATGTAGTATGCTATATAAACAAAAGTATTTATGAGTACATTTGATAAGTCTTATATAATAGCTATGATTCAAAACGTTACAATTCGTAAAGTACAAAATACATCATAATACATATACATTAAACGGATGATACAAAGGTATTTGCGATCAAATCTAAAATGAATGATAAATGTAACAGCTCAAATGTTTGTGTAAAAGTTCATTTTTTAATGTTATTAGTTCGATAAATTTGTACATATTTGGTCTTTGCCTGTAATACAAGGAAATATATTTAATCTTTGTTCCGTCTATAACGTACATTCAAGAATGAAATGAAAACTCATCTTCGAGTTTATTACAAACAGTAAACTTTCTTTGATCTAACGGAATAGATGTTGTCTAGCCCATCTGCCTGTTTCAATATTTAATCTATGTGATGACATGCGTAATTTTGATAAACTTACACGAAACTTTTTAACATGACATATATTAAGGTACGGTTGAAATTGAAAATACAGCGATGTGTTTATAAAAAATATGCCCTAGTAGAAGTTTGAAGTCTCTCATTCCGTTTCAGAAAAAAAGTGTCGCTTAATCTTTGCTTTACGGCCGATATGAACATATTTCATTTCCAACTTCTTGGAAAAGACATTACTTAGAAGATCTTTAAATAACGTACACCAATTTTCTTTTGTGGATGCTCAATACTATCATTTAACATAATCAAATAAACTTGTAGCGTAATGTATTATCTGATGTTTATAAAAGTATTATCCAGTATTTAATAATGTAAATATATATCCCGTTTTGGTAGTTTAAACGTCCAAGTTCACCATATACAACATCGTTTCGAGTGCATTTTTTGACGCCAAGTATTTGTTTACAATATTGCAAATGAACCCTTTCAATTGGTAAACCTTTGACAAAACCCCACACTTCGCTTCCGTAGTTAAGAATTGGAGTTATGAGTTTATCAAAAAATATAGTTTATGGCTAACTGGAATTTCGGTAAATTTGTACAAATATTTCTTTAGTTCACAAATAATTTTAAGAGCCTGCCCTGCAAGAGTGTTTTCTGCGTTTTTATTGAGCCACCAGTTGTAAATACAATACCAAGAAAATTGAAACGGTTTACAACAAGTTTCCATTTATTACAGTAATCGCACAATAGATCTAAGCTAAGCGTTTTGCAATTCTTCAGCGGTATTAGCAAAAATATCATTTCATCAGCGTATAGTAAGAGAAACAATTTAAAAGAGTTAAAGTCGATACCATTAATGCCTTTCAAGTAAAATTCAGCTTCGAAATCATTAAGATACAAGGAAAATAAAAATGGCGATAAACACGCACCCTGCCCAACACCAAGCATACATTCAAAGCTGTCGCTCAACGTATTCCCATGTTTAACTTTTGATTTAATGACGTTATACATTTATTTCATTACATTTTTAAGAATATGTTCACGTATACCCAGTTGAATTAATTTATACCATAGATTACCTCTAACAATATAATATAAGGCCTTAGTGAAGTCAATAAAAGCACAATATAATTGTTTACCTTTATTAATAATATTCGTTAATAAGCCGTGCAATACAAATAAATTATCGACGGTACCAATTCCCGCCCGAAAACCAGCCTGTGCTTCAATATATACATAATAGCGTTCGGCCCAATCAGTCAATCTGTTATTGAGAATTTTTGTAAAAAGTTCGCCAAACGTACTTAAAAGAGTAATACCTCTGTATTAATTGACATCATTTATACTGCATTTTTATGTATTGTTATAACGTAACCCTCAGAGCAAGAAAATGGAAAATAACCCAATGTAAAAACGTTATTAAATATTGTATGTAAATACGGCATCAGAACGTCTTTACCATGGATAAAAAAAACTCATTTAAATACAAATATGGCCCTGGACTTTTACCAGGATGGGTTTCCTTAATAGCCTTAATAATTTGATTGATTGATATTGGCAAATTTAATTCTTTAAACATAATTATAAATTCTTCATTATCATATCGTTCAATAAAGTGCAGAACATCATCATCGGTGTAAAAAAGGAAGTGTCTGGGTTATTAATGCACTCAAAATACTGTTTAAAAGCGTCTAGTGTAGTATTCGATTTTTGCAAGCCTGCTTCGTTTTTCAGCATGTTCCAATATAGGTTTGCATTCTTTATCTTCTTGCTCTAATATTTTATTTTAGTTTCATTGCGATCGTATTCATATTTTGATTGTCTAATGCATGTTTTAAATTGCGTTCTTGCATCCATAAATTTACGTTGTTTCTCTGTTTTATTTTTCTAAATATTCAATTGTCTGTTTCTTTTATCTGCACACTCGGCAGTAACCATCCTTTTATCAATCTTTGAAAGAATATGTACCTGACCCTGAAACCTATGTTTTTGTTTAAATAAAGAGGAGAGTATAATTCGTTTAACATACATCAATGTTCATTGCAACAATTATTTACACTATTTTCCCATAAATTAAGTGTATCAATAAATATTTAAGTTTAACATTTCATTGTTAGACGTTTTTGTTCACTTTTGCAAACATATGTGTACGCTTTATGCGTTGAACTATTATTTATTGTAATGTGTATTGTTAAAACGAAAAGAAAAAGAAAACTCAATCAAACAGTGATCCGATAAAATATTTTGTTCACTCATGCATAATTTCAATATATTGAAATAAATTTGGAGCAGCTAAGACATAGTCAACAACACTCGATCCAGTTCTACCATTATAGGTAAATTTACCCTCCAAATCCCCATTTACTCTCCCGTTCAAAATACGCAATCCCGTTTGTTTACACAAATCTAACAAATACAATCCATTAGTATTCAAACGCCCCTTATCTAAAGAGCATCGTAAAACATTCATCAGAGGTATATCATCAGGTAGAAAATCAATATTTTTAGAGCTGTCATTTTGAACAAAATCTGGCAAATCGGATGTGTACGCGTTTTATCGCCACAAACAATCAGATTTAAACCGCTTCTATTTTTGGAGTAAGATCAATAATAAAATCTAATAATCGATCAAATGTATGAAAATCAAGTAAAGCTTGTCGAGAACTACCTTCCGGTACAGCATAAACAAAGACATAAATCATTATTTAGACTAACCTTTGACGCCTCAAGTTTAACGCATATTATATCGTCTTGCAACTGAAGAACTAAAGTATTTTGACTGACATATTTATTTCGTATATATAGCAATTATACCACCCTACGCACGTTTACTATTTTTCAAGTTTTCAGTTCTGTTAATTTCGAAATATCCAAATCCCTAAAAACATAAGGTCCGTTAATCCATGTGCCCATGTCTCTGTCAACAAAATAAAATCGTGGCAATTAAATATATTGATGAGTTCAGGTAAATGAAGTTTGTTCGATCTGGGCGTAGAAAGTGCCAGATTGTTTAATAAAGCACATCGCAGATTGGCCTTCTAAGCGCCGTCCTACTTAAAAATACTACTCATCTGACCTTGTGCACCGCCCGCGACATCCCCACCTTTACACGCTAGTGAATTACACACTGAAACGTTGCTATTTTAGAACTGCCAGTCCTCACTGTCTATTTTGTGAACATTCACGACTTTTGCTACCCTGACGGTTGTAACTTAAGGCTTTGCAGAGTGTGAACGTTTTTCGGCTCTTGTCAGTGAGCACTGACCACGTGGGCGTCCCCATGCAAGTGTTTTCGCGTGCAAGTTATGTTTGGGTTGTTTTCATCGCATGCCAATTATTTCAACGCCGTTTGATCGCTTTCGTTAGATCTGTTTATATTTTTACTTGTAGATATGCGTTTTTACGGTTCAATATTCATGGTCAAAGATGTTTTTATTGAACTTTTTTCAAATATAGAATTTTCAGCATTTTGCGGTTGCAGACAGGTGTTTATGGAAGGGAGCTGTTTTGTTACTTCCGGTGCGCTCAACAAGGGTTTTGTGTAAAAGTTTTATATATATTGGGGAACCTTGCATTTGTATCGCTTCTTTGTGCGCTTGTGATTGTGAGCAGGTGCCTTCTGTCAACATGTGTATTGAACTTGACAGAGTTTGTGGGTTGGTGTCACACTGATTATGAACCTAACGCTATTGCTTTTGAATCGACAGATCAGGCCTGGGGCTATCGTTACGATTGAAATGCGGTGGTTTATCAGTTCCACAATTGTTAACTTGTGCAAGTCTGTTTGCCTCGATATATTTTCCCCAATCTGGCATTTCGTACTGTACAATATGTCCGTCTTGTATAAGTTTTGCTGGATACACAATATAAACTTTCGACATTGGGTTTTGTTGTTTTAAGTTTTTGTAGTTTGGCCACAATCGCCCACGGGCTTCTTGAATTTCAGTCATACTCAATCGAAAATCTAGTCTTTTGCAATCGACGAACGTTGCTCATAATCAGTTCAACGGTACCGTAATCCCGAAAATTGACGATAATTGGTCTATTTTGTGTGTTTTGTTAGGGTTTCTATGTCCGAGTCGTTGAGCTCTAGGGATGTATACATGGCGCCGATCAATATCAAGGTTGTTCTGTAAGAAGTCAAACATTAGCTGGGTGCAATGTTAACCATAATTTTCAGCAAAGCCTCGAAATATAAGGTTATTTCGCCTTGATCTTGCCTCAATGTCAATTGATTTTTACGTCAGAGTTTTCAAAAATTCCGAACGAGAATTTGTTGTTGATTCAACTTGATTGATTTTTTCATCATGGACGTCATTGAATTTTGAAGACTAAGTATGTTTTGATTACAATTAACTTGGTCACCCCGAATGAGTCGTAACTCATCAAATATTTGGAGCAATTGTTCATCTAGAGAACTGCACATAAAGGCTTGCCTATTTATATTTTGTTGTCCACTCCGCTTGAACGTTCATTTTCCCACTCAGCCATGGCGCTAAACCTGTTTTGCACGGGCACAAAAAAAATTGCAAAAATCCATTTCACAACACTTTTTCCATTTCACAACACTATTTTATCCGTTTTAAGCACAATATACACAACTGTTTATATCCAGAGTAACTAGATGCAATTTTAATGTTTTTAATCCATTCAAGTATCAAATGAATAAAAAAAAATCCAGCAATTTTTTTCACCGTACACACTGTATCACGTGACCGGAAATCTTGTGGTAAAGTAATATTCGTTATATACGTGTATGTGGTAGAATGTTGCTTGCATGTAACACAGCTGTCTATATGTATTGTGAAAAGTATTTTAATTTTGTATTTTCGTTTCTGGAATGAAACTGATATATATTATATAGACAATGCATTAAATGTCTGTATGTGCCCCGGTGGCGCTACGGTGCCGTCCCGGTTGTTCCCGGTGCCGTCCCGGTTGTTCCCGGTGCCGCGCCGGTCGTTGCCGGTCCCTCCCGGTGACTCCCGGTTCATCCCGGAGGTATTAAACATTTAAATACATTCCCGGTGGAGATCCGGTTTTCCCTGGTTCATCCCGGTCGTCCCCGGTGTAGCCCCGGTTCATCTCGGTAGAGCCCCGGTTCATCCCGGTAGATCCTGGATCACGCACCGGGACTCCGCCGGCATCATCGGTGTACAGATTGTGGACGTTGTCTCACGTAGAACTTTTCGCGCTTGATTTGCGCGCTCGATCTGCGCAGAGAAATATCATATCCGATAACTTCGCATATTTCCGAGAATGATCATGAATATTTGTTGTTGTTTTTTTCCATTTCTTTTTTCTTGAATGTCTCGTCTACGCAAAATAAATAACAATATCTTAAAAATGTTTATTAAAACCAAATATAATGTCTTCACAAAATGTATCAGAAAACAAAATCTTCTTACTGTCTCCGTAGACACTCGTATCTTTTCGGTCTAGACCGTCAAGTGAAGAACTTATTCTCGCATGTATATGCAAACAATAAAAAATGTGTCGTAGCCAATGCTTAGCAATTTTGCTTCAATAATATTTTATACAACTTTTATGACAAGGTCATGTTATATAGTGATGTTCTGTATTTACAAAATGGATTATTGAGATCTGCGAAGAACTTCTTTTATTGCACATGAATTAAGTGGTAAATCGCAGTTTTGGAAATTTGATTTTTGGCAGCCAGCCAATTCGGACTGGCTCAGAAATTTGTATCATAACTATGACCTTGGGCATCCTTCAAATGTAATTTGTCTTGTAAATATCTTAAATAGCTATAGTTATTCATTTACATACCACTTGTTCGGAATTTATATATGTTTGGTGTAGATTATTCATGGAATTCAGTTATGCTAACCATACCTTCTACGTTCGATCAAAAGCATGGCGTATTTTAAAAAGCAAACTTGGGTTCGACGATGATTGTGAATAAGAACTGATACATACAAAGGGTCATTATTTAATTCATTAAACTGTTATTATATTATATGATGCATTCCCTTGAAACAATAACCGTTGTACCAGTAACAGTAACATGCGCGATACCACAACCGCGTCTTACACGTAATTGAAAATTGAGGAACAAACAAAAAATTATATGAAATATATCAGATTTTTATTTTTTGTGTATGGAGGTTGGACATGAGAAATAATCAAGAAGCAAATATTACAAATACTATTTTTTACCGGAGATTACCTTCACCAGGAGTGTCATACTCCTTAACTCGCTTAACATATTATTATGCACTGCATTGGAACGTTCATCAATAAAAGAACACGGCTCCTAAGGTAGTGTCAGCCCATCCGTATACAACTAAAAGGTAATTTATTTAGATGATCTCGAACATGTGTGCGTCATGGTCCGTTCAAGTGTCTCCATTCTCTATGACTATAACCTATATTTCTATATAGGAAATGACATCTGTCGAAATTGGAAAAAGGTATGAATAAAAAATTGGCAACATATGTCACACAATTTTGTATACAGACATGTAATACGGTCGATATGGCAGGTAAAACAAAACAACAGTTTCTGACAAGATTTGTTGGGAACATCGTCACCCAGAATGGAATGTTTTGCAACGACCTTTATGCATATCGTTTGCCTGATTGTATAATCGGTTATTCAGGTTTATGTCTTCGGTGTAATGTGCGAATTGTGGACTTATTATACAAGTTAAATACCGTATCGTGGTTTGATAGTAACGTGAGAGCCACCTTAAAATTTGTCTGATACCAGTGAAAATTATATCTGGTCTTAAGTTAATTTTGTGCACAAGACAATTCTGTCAAGACACACCTTCATCGACGGAAATCACAATTGATGAATTGCTTAAATGATCCCAAACTTAAAAAAGCGAATTTCAAATATAAACATTGTTTTTCCCTACCATTGTTTATCCATTGCATATAAATATGTGTTCTGTTTCAATAATTGCTTTGAAACTGTTTTATGTCATTGATTATCTTTTTTTATTCATTTCTCGATCGATGTATGTTCCTTAATCTGAAAATAATCATTCATGTTTTCAGGAATGTTTAACATATCTCGGTTTAAATGAAATCATTTTTTTTCATTTAATAATCGTTATTGTTTGCTTTTTTATTGTTAGTAATTAAATCTGTTTATTAGTATATCGACTGTGAATCCTTTGTTTGGAATGGATTTATCATTCCATACAAAGTTTTCTTGAATTAATGTATATTACCTTCAATAAATCAGTGTTTTATATAGTCGGGCAAAACTGTCTATGAAATTCTTCTATTTAAGTATAGTGCGCTGATTTTGCGTATCGTGTATTTGAACAATTCCCTCAGGAAGTCTTGCCAAAAAGACGGTTATTAGTGCCAAAAATGAAGGAGGCGATGCGGCTGGGTAAACGGGCGTACCTGGCCTACGAATCCCTATCCATAGACGGGATAACGGGGCGAGCGCAAGGCGCAGGAGCAAGACCGTGTGGATATTTATATACTTTCATCGCATATAAACGGACGCACAGATTGCAAAAAATCATGTTAACTGTGTAAATATTTTGAGCAATCACGATATAGTGTAAATATTTTTAGCAAAACGATATATGCTTTCTGTATGAATCCTGGACGAATAGTGATATGAATTTATGTGGATATTTACCTATTAACTTGTTTTAGAAATTTATATAATTTGAATTAGCTAATGGTATTGAACTTGAAAAAAAAATCACTATTATACCATGATTTGACCACACTTTTTTAATATCTCAAACGATGTGTATATGTGCAACTTATTATTCATGAGTCTCCAGAATACCATACAGTTAACGTTAATCTTTATGACATTTTAGAAAACGATATTACTTATTTTCTAAACTTGATAAAATTGTTGTTTCGGCAACCTAAATAGCGGAGTTGGCAATACATATTCTTATATTGTTCAAGACATAATTAGCACTGTATATGATGACGAGAATAACTGCCTGGAACACACCTTAGTTAGAGCCTCAATAGATAGTTCAGCAAAAAGTCATGGTGTAACACTACTTGATTTATGTAAATCTACAGGCTTACGTATTGTAAATGGCAGAGGTGGCAATAGCAAACTTTTTATTCTTATATTAGTACGTCTCTCATTGACTATTTGTTGGCAAAAGAAAACAGCTTTTCAACTACATGTATATCGGATTTTACCGTCCATGATTATAAAGAATTAAGTGATCACGCCCCGTTACATGTCTCCTTATTATGTAGTAATGTCTCGTCAGGGTAAAATTCTTACACCGATGTCACTGATAAATGGATGGTACGTTGTGTTACATGAGCAATTTTGTTCACGGATTATTTCTATGTAACCTGATTTTAATAATATTTCGCATCAAATAGATCTTTTAAGTCATCAATTAATGACGTGTTGAATAGTTTTACTGAATACATTTGCAGGGTTGCGGATCCATTATTTTCCCAAAAGCCGCGTTTATTATACACAACCTAGTTTTAATGTAAATACCTGAATAAAGCATGAGGAGTAATTTGATCACGAGTGCGTTGCTACACGAAATTTGTTCCACGTCGCATTACTCTTAAACAACAGATTTAAACAGGGGTTATTATGTTCAAGTAAGAGATATTATAAATATTTAATTCGCAAGAAGAATGCATGTTGTTATAGGCAAACATGTTGAATATTGAACATTTTACAAATCACACACGGGACTTTCGGAGATTTTTCAATTAAAAAATAAAAGTCATAAATAATAAAATATCTTTAGAGGATTTCGCAAAGTTTTTGAAAACCTTAGTAACATTATGTCTGATTTTTGTAATACTGAAGTAGAAGATTTCTGTTTAAATAATTATGTAACCTAGAACTTTCTGAGTTTCCAGAACTTGACATTCCTATATCTGTTAAAGAAGTTAACTATGAAATTAAACGTTGAAAGCGTGATAAATCATCTAGTAAGGATTGTATTTTGATTGAATGTATTGATATTTTATGTGCCCATTTGTGCAACTTATTTAACGTTATCTTTATATCGGGCTTTATTCACGATGAGAGAACAGACGGGGTTATATTCCCTTTGCATAAAAAGGGAATTGTGAATGATGTCAATAATTATAGTGGGATTGCACTAGTACGTTGTTTTTCAAAATTATTTGCCATAATTTTAAATTAGCGCATCGAAACTTCTTTCCGTGAAAATTCTATTATTTCGGATGCGCAGTTCGGATTTTGGAAAGGATATTCGACTGTTGATCCTATTTTTATACTGATGCCAATTGTGTAATATTAAGGATAAACACACAACACGGCAATGTGAAATATAGATTAATTTCCTTTAAAGGCCGTGTATTATTTCGCCCCAACGATAGAAAGACATGCGCACATGTTTGTCGATATGTAAATTAAATACGACATACAATCGCGGTTCTAACTCATAAATATAATATTCCTTCCTCTTTAATCATATTTAAAATAACAATTGCAACAATATGATTTTTACAGATTACAATTTAATGGGAGCACCATTACAATTAAATCCAGTTAATAGCCTGATTGTCTTATCCCAAAACCTGTGCGTCTGTTAGTTCTTCGAACCTGAGCCACAGAATACGCAGCAGTTTGGAAATGCTGTTGGACATTGCGGCAGCTCCCGTTTTACTCTGTTGGATGTTCTGGGAATAAAACAAACATTATACATGTATGATTGTGTACACGGGCACACGTGACTAAAATACCCGAAAGTAGTATTTTTTGTATTGTGGTATATCGTCGATATTTAACAAAAATATGCATATGCATTTTATAAATGTATTGAACAATTCACAAACAGTTTTATGTTCGTGATACCTAATAAACTATAACAATTACATTGTGATGCCACTAAAGTGCATCCCGTTGCCTTACTGTATTAAGTGTAATGAAGCAGACAGATATATTGCAGTTTTAAAATGCTAACGCCATTTCGATATAGTTTATAAATGTATCATAAACGCGATACTTTCATGGTAATACAATAATGCTATCATATAAAGTAGTAGTTGATCTTCTGGTCTTGCTATAGACATTCGCTGTTGAGGTTTTTGTAAAACCTTGACATGTTTAAAACTTGTATTAAGTCCATCGCAAATATTTGAAACGAACGAATTAAACACTGTTTAACACGTATATTTAAAAACAAACTCTTAATTTTCACCGATACATGTAAAGAGTTCTATTTCAACATGTCAGAGAAAAAGTAACCTTTCATCGAGAAACGTCAGCTCCGCTGGATTGCTTCTAATGCCATTGTTGACTAGCGCATCATTTATCGGCACGGAATCTAGATTAACACAAGAACATAAATGTATAAAACAAACGCATTTATTAGGAATACATGTGATTACATACAGAAGAACTACGAGCGTAAATTATGTCGACATGCTTACCTTCACATCATTGTCGGATACTTACGACTGTTCGTTCCTCTACCCTCCAGTATTGATGGAAGGAGCGAGGCGGACTGGGTCAAGCGTTGTTGTCAGACAATACTACTCGGTGACATTATTAAGAGTAATCTCTACAGAACCTTGCACAAGGTATATCACACGCTGACATTACAAAGAGCTTTCTTTACAGACCCTTTCATAAGGTATATTACACGCTGACATAATAAAGAGTATTCCCTACAGACCCTTGCACAAGGTATTTTACACGTTGACATTATAAATAGCATTCTCTACAGACCCGTGCACAAGGTATATTACACACTGACATTATTAAGAGTATTCTTAACAGACCCTTGCACAAGGTATATAACACGCTTACATTATTCAGAGTATTCTCTACAGACCCTTGCACAAGGTATATTACACGCTGACATTATTCAGAGTATTCTCTACAGACCCTTGCACAAGGTATATTACACGCTGACATTATACAGAGTATTCTCTACAGACCCTTGCACAAGGTATTTTACACGCTTACATTATTCAGAGTATTCTCTACAGACCCTTGCACAAGGTATATTACACGCTGACATTATACAGAGTATTCTCTACAGACCCTTGCACAAGGTATATTACACGCTGACCTTATACAGAGTATTCCCAACAGACCCTTGCACAAGGTATATTACACGCTGACATTTTACAGAGTATTCTCTACAGACCCTTGCACAAGGTATATTACTCGCTGACATTATTCAGAGTATTCTCTACAGACCCTTGCTCAAGGTATATTACACGCTGACATTTTAAATAGCATTCTCTACAGACCCGTGCGCAAGGTATACTACACGCTGACATTATACAGAGTATTCTCAACAGACTCTTGCACAAGGTATATTACTCGCTGACAGTTTAAACAGTATTCTCTACAGACCCTTGCACAAGGTATATTTCTCGCTGACATTATACAGAGTATTCTCTACAGACCCTTGCACAAGGTATATTTCTTGCTGACATTATAAAGAGTATTCTCTACAGACCCTTGCACAAGGATTATTACACGCTGACACTATAACGAGTATTCTCAACAGACCCTTGCACAAGGTATATTACTCGCTGACCTTATACAGAGCATACTCAACAGACCCTTGCACAAGGTATATTACTCGCTGACATTATACAGAGTATTCTCAACAGACTCTTGTACAAGGTATATTACTCGCTGACATTTTAAAGAGTATTCTCTACAGACCCTTGCTCAAGGTATATTTCTCGCTGACATTATACAGAGTATTCTCTACAGACCCTTGCACAAGGTATATTACACGCTGACATTTTAAAGAGTATTCTCAACAGACCCTTGCACAAGGATTATTACACGCTGACACTATAACGAGTATTCTCTACAGACCCTTGCACAAGGTATATTACTCGCTGACCTTATACAGAGCATACTCAACAGACCCTTGCACAAGGTATATTACTCGCTGACATTATACAGAGTATTCTCAACAGACTCTTGTACAAGGTATATTACTCGCTGACATTTTAAAGAGTATTCTCTACAGACCCTTGCACAAGGTATATTACTCACTGACATTATTAAGAGTATTCTCTACAGACCGTTGCACAAGGTATATTACACGCTGACATTATAAAGAATATTCTCAACAGAATCTTGCACAAGGTATATTACACGCTGACAGTTTAAAGATTATTTTCGACAGACTCTTGCACAAGGTATATTACTCGCTGACATTTTAAAGAGTATTATCTACAGACCCTTGCACAATGTCCATTTCGCCTCATACACAAAATGGTGTTCGTTCTGAGAGTGAAACATCAGGCTCGTACAAATGATACGCCCTCCGTATCTGACTCTCTCGTTGTTAATTTATTTTGAAAGGTGATATTGAATGAACTTGTAGCACGTTAACAGGTGGTCCGATGCCATTAAGGTCTTATTGCATTTCTTATGGAAATGAAAAACACAAATTATTTTCTGTTGTTGTTTTTTCATGCGCAAAAACACACTGAGAAATTTGTATTTTTGATTGTATATGAATAATCATGTTTGAGTCGTAACCAGTAAAATATGAAAAACTACAGTTTCTGTAAAATTGTATCAAACATTTGCATATGCGGGACTTAAAATGTAAAATAATTTAAATGATTGTTGAAATCTTTGCGAAAAAATCTCCAAGATTACCACAATCTTTGTACAAGGACTATGTTGTAAAGGTCTAAATGTGTGTAGTAGACGCATTTACTTTGAGAGTGTTTTCAGAATAAGGCGAGACTATTAAGGCAAGATTTATTTCCTCTGTAATACACCTTCCAGCATTACACGATAAAGACTGACCACAAGCGTATTTTAAGAAACTTTAACATCATGTTAAACTTAAAATAAAGTACGCTTACTACAATTATCTAACAACATGAACAATGCGCATAATGATTATACTGTCTTCGATGTTTCGGATAGATTTGTATTAGCATATACGCACTTACTTGTATAACCGGTAAGACATACGATAAACAACCATAATATCATAAAACGTTCCATTCTATACGAAAAAGTTTGCTTCGAATCTTCGTCAGAATCTGTTCTATATTAATTACTTTCAGACATTTATACTGCTATCTTACACGATTACACGTTATTGCGTAACAGCTGTGGCCTTTTGAATTACAGTTGACATTTTGTCAAATAATATCGTCAAAAGCACTGTGGGGTGCCTATGCACGTAAATGGACAGATTTTAATGGGTAATGGCGTGCATGAACAAGAAACAGATTGTGAACCCATAATTACATATGTTTGTATATAGACAAAAGTCGAGTTAGCTAGTGCACTACCTAATGATGTATTTTATAATATATAAAACGACATCTCAGTACACTGAATGCAACTGATACGTGAGCTGGATCACTTCAACCAATTCGATGTAAGGGTATGGTATTGGCTTGCACATTCGCTCCTCGCATAATATTGCCAACGTTTAGCATAATACAAAATGAATGCAGCACTACTATCTTGTGTCGACTATGAGTCTAATGCTATCTTAATGTTACGGAATCATTAAGGTTTGCTAGTGTTACCACAGATTGTTTAATACGTTTTATGGAATCAAGTTAATAAAATGACTAATATTATGATTCTTATACTAGTGCCTATGCAGAAACAAATCAATAATTTACAAAGTAAGTTGACAACATATTGATCAGTTGTTCGAATGCAATTCATATAAACATATACTTGCCTCTATTCAATCTTTTAAATGTAATCATAGGCAAGAGAATGCCGAACTTAAATAAAAATAATTGTGTACATATTTGTTGTACATTTTTGTAAAATACATTCAGCTTATTTAATTATTTCATAGTGTTCTATTAACTGTTTTACAATAAACAAACAGTCAATTAAGTAAAAAGTACAGGCTTAATCGAAACATTCAAGTAGAAACTGGACACGCTGAACATATTGGTGTTGTTCGCTATTATGCACAAACTTAGACGTTACTCGGTGTTTAAAGAAAGTTAACGCTTTTAAAATCGCCAGTTTATTAATAAATACAACCCATTCGAATTTATTGAAAGTGTGTCAAAACGCAAATGTCGAGGTGTTTTCAGTATCTCGTGGACGTTATCGAGATACCTTAGCCTCAAATGTTACTGGGACCTTAGCGACATTGTGACTGGGGTTGTGAAGAGTGATTTAGTTGCATAATTCATGTGACTTCAGTTATAATATCACTGCGATTTTCGTTACAATTTGCTATAGGCGTATGTGAAATATGGGATTACAATTTTAGCGACAAATTGACCTTTGCTTTAGCGCACGGGCATTTAAGTCTCGAACATCCATAGCATGTTTTGTAATTAAACTACCGAAGCTCGCACGTTCATCTTCAATAGTTAACTTTACAATAGGCCCTAAGAAGTCTGCTGTGCAAGGTTCGGTATGTAGGCTTTATATTGCATCTAACCATGAGTACAAAATGAAAAAAAAACTAAATAGTTCAGCGGCGTAAATGTAGTACAAATTTGTAACTAATAAAACACACATGATGGTTCTATCAGGATATTTTATTTACAGTGAAACAGAGAGCTATGTGTCCAACGAAAAACATGCAATTATGGCCAGATAGATTTACACACTTACTTATATGCAAAGAGAAACGTGCATTTTTGAGGACAGAAGCTACTAGATACTGCAACGCAATCACTTTAAACACTATGTTGCTGTTGTTGTTTTACACCGTTCTGTAATGAAAAATCAAGCAAAGACATATTCATGTTTTATATTTTATTCTCGGCAAAACCAGCCAAATAATGAATATCACGATGGCGGTTTGTATTTTGCTGTAAGTGAAGTAAATAGTAAAAAGCGGTAAAAACATAAATACATACATACATCATAAGCATCGTAACCTATATAACAGATCAAGATATTGGACAAACATCCAGATAGAAAGTGTACAGATGAAGCAAAAACTTTATAGAAACACATACCTTGCATTTGAAATTAGAGATACAAACATGAAGATATAATACCATTAAACTGATGCATTTAACTCATAAAAATACAATACGGCTGCGTTTATATATCAAACCATAAAAAAACCGATGTAAACGTTTTATTACTGAAAACATACCAGCTTTACCAAACTTGACAGGTTTTCATGTTTCAAACCGTTTTTATTATTGCACAATCTTAAGACAATATAAGGATGGACGGGTCTTAGTCCACGAATACTAGCCATATTATTAGCCAAACCTTATTGATAATCTTTAAAACAGGGATGCTAGTAGGAAAAAATATATATAATACAAAATAACAGCGAACAAGAGTGAAAAATAGCTCTATTTAAATTTGAAAAAAAACTAGATGCGTATTTATGATCTAAATACATACATGTATAAATAGCAGTAATTGCAGTGTTCATGTTTACATTGAATATTGCACAAAATTGCAAGTTTTGTTCGCATAACAAAATAAAATTGCAATATCATAATAATGTAATAATAAGTCTATAATCATATTACATAAACAAGTTTTACCAAGGAACTAACAGTCAAATGTAATCTTTTATATTGTTTTGTTCAATGATAATATGGCGTGTATTTTTATTGTTTTGATATATTCGTCTAATAAAGAGATCATATTTCATTTATGTGGGGCATTTTGCAATCCGATTTGGATAATATTAGAACCTTCGCCGTCCAATAAAAAAATATAACATGGGAGTCTGTGTCGCACCAATCTCGCGGGCAGCAAAACCACTCGAAACCGCGGAGAGCCTTGCCGCTTCCCAACCGTACGCGCACACATTCGTGCGAATCACAAATATTTTCAAATGTGCGTCATTCAAATTTTTGAATGAGAATCGAATCAATAAAAGATCATTATAAAAGTTTGCACGTCTCTTGGTATCAGTCTTAGGGACTCGTTTTCGCCCCATGAACAACTCCGACAACTCCGAGCAGCTTTAAGACGCCATTTTCGCTACTTCCGCCCCACGGCGCAGCTGCACGTGCGTGATTGCAACCGGAACAGTTCGCCTGGTAATATGAGCTATTCCACCCATTTCTTCCCCAGCCGCTAGAACTGGCTATGCAGTCTGACCTTTGAGTCTTTAAGTTTGTAAATTCATTCATGCGTTTAAACTAAGGAAACCCTTGTATCTCAAATTTGAGAAGGGAAGGAACATTTATGTTCGAAATTTCCATTACTTCGATATATCCGTCTTCGGCATAGCGAGAGTCAAGTGTACTCTACATGATGTGGAGACATATTGCGTGTAAATTACTTGTTTCAATAATGTCAAAGTATGAATTATTTAAAACGAAATCCACTCACCCATCCCATTATATTTCAAAATTCGAATGAAAATCTTAAAACTGATTTTGTGATCAAAATATCTGATAGTTCTATCGAATATGGTCAATGAGTAACGTCCACATCTCATCATGCCCATTTTCATTGCCGCAGCCGATGGCTTGAGCATAATTTTATTTTCGCAGCAGATGTCATGACCATCTAATAAGTAGCCACGGCCGTTGTCTTGAGCCGTTTTTCCAACCCCACTCGAATTTAAACGTTGATAAAAATGTTGTGTGTTCATGTTGGATGCTGTAATTTGGAATAACCGAAGAGAAATGATTAAATATTTCATGAAATGTTGTTCATATTTATCTTTGGTGAAAATCCTGTGTAATTAGACTTTGACAGAAAGAGTGGTGAATCTTGTTTGATTTTTTACCACATTCTAACGGATTTCTTTAAACGTAAGCAGCTAGGAAGGTAAGGATTACGTTCACAAAGTCATTCTTACTTAGGCTCTGAAAGAACACACGCAAATCTGCTCAATTCAATACGTAAAATATAAAGAATACGGATATACTTACACTTCGCTTTTACCCGACATGTATACACTTCCGCAGCCGATGGATGAACAGCATGCGTTAGTCGATTGCACGGTGTGTATATCATAGAAGTTAAATATTTAACTTTTTTTAAATGATTATTAAACAGCCACTACAATTATCCGCAGAAATACTTGTGCAGCAGCGCACACTTTTGCGAAAACAATTTATTCGACGTATGCTCTGCACTTGTGTGTATTTAACTCTAGTGTTTTACCACCGCGTCTTAAAGGGGCCTTTTCACAGATTTTGGCATATTTTGAAGTTTGTCATTAAATGCTTTATATTGATAAATGTAAACATTGGATCTTAGAAGCTCCAGTAAAAAATCAAGAATAAAATTTAAAAAAGGAAAAAAAGTAGCCGGTACCAGGGCTCGAACCAGTGACCCCCGGAGTCTTGGAGTTAGTCTGAGGTAAAAACGCATTAGCCCTCTCGCTATTCCGCCGGGTATACACAGTTTAAGTATTTTATACCTTATATAAGCAATCTTCGTAGTTTCGTTAATTTAAACGACAACAACAGAACTCTCCAAATTATTCAATCGTTTCGCGTTGCAACGCATTATAATTTTTAGGTTTTCAAATCGTCAAAAGATACATATAATGGCTATATAGGACTATGGTAAATGTTCAGTAATACTGTTTCCTCACAAATATCATAACTAAAACGAAAATTTGCGAATCTGAAACAATTTTTTTCAATTTTGTCAATTTACCAAACCGTGAAAACATCCCTTTAATATTGAGTTTTATACAGTTGGAAAGGGAAAGAACCAAAAGAAACTCGAACTTTTGGTAAACATAAAACAAGTCATCGCGAGGTTTCTCAATAAAATGAAGAAGGATGCGTAATGTTTTTATTGAAAGTTCAGGCGTCTGTATGCTGCTGTAAATATATTAAAACCTTTGTCATAGTCATTCTTACGCGACTTTCATCTCTGAATAATCTAATAATTAATTGAACACAAAGATATGAACCGTGCTCTGTGGCAAGAGGGTTTAATGCATGTGCGTTAATTGTCGTCCCAGATTAGCCTGTGCAGTCCGCACAGGCTAATCAGGGACGACACTTTCCGCTTTTATGATATTTTCTGTTGAAAAAAAGTCTTTTCTTCGCATAAATCCAGTTTCGGCGAAAAGTGTCGTCCCTGATAAGCCTGTGCACACTGCACATTCTAACACATTCTGGGACGACACTTTACGCAAATGCACATGTCCCTTTTCACAGAGCACGGCCCATATGGGTAATGACGCATTTCCGTTGTTTATTAAAATGGCGAGTGCCCTACCTTGTCAATATCTATGTACAAAGTCGAACTATCTTTTTTTGAGAAGACATTTTGTCGGAAGATTGTTATTGATTTAGTATGTGTATATATTATAATAAACAACGGGTAACTAAAATAAAATGAATTAAATTAAAAAACATCGCCATCGACCGCCAATGACCTCAAAATGGGACATAGATACTGCTGTTGAAATTGTAAGTATATAAAACGCTAAATGATTAACTTAATAAAATTCTCGATTGTGAAAAATTTATTATAAAGATCTTTTTTAATGATCCACGCTCTTTGAAAAGCGGACTTAATACATATCCGAAAAGTTTTCTAGCTTAGTGTTCGGTCCGCGCAAGCTGCTCTGGGACGCCACTTTCCACAAGTGTTTGCACCGAATCTGCGTCAGAATCTGTTCTATATTGACAACGACCTGACATTTATGCATTGCTCTGTTTGAATACTATCTAGTGAATGCTCTGACTCACCATTATTAATGATTACAAGTTATTGCGTAACATATGTGGCCTTTTTAAATACAGTTGACATTTCTTGCAAACATTGTCATCAATAGCAACGTGGGGTGTATATATACTTAAATGAACCTTGAATGCATAATAACGTAATTACACTACCGAAGATCGCACATTCATGTTCAATAGGTAACTTTACAATAGGCCCAAGAAGTCTGCTGTGCAAAGGTCGATACGTAGGCTTTATTTAAGCTTGTATTAAAAACTTTAAAATCGTGAGAAAGTCCTAAATGTTGTTATTTTTTAGCCAGATTTTGTTTACAGCTTTTCTCTTACTAGCATCATGTAATGGAGGAATGGAGAACACTATCCTGATACTTTTCATACTTTTGGGAGCACCCTTCAACACACGACAGTTGTATGCAAGTTAAAATCTATTAGTAATTCAAATTAATTATATATCTGCAAATGTGAAATTATAATGTTTAAAAGCTATTATATACTTTCACTATGACGCCATCTTAAATGGATCATACAGATTGCACATGTTTAAGGTATTGAGAGGAACAAATATTTCTACATCAGTAAACTTGACTTGCGCTTTGGCCAGACCCACACAATGTTCAATGCACAGTGCCATTACGATAGCATGCATATATCAATCTAAATTTATAGAAAGCAAAATATTTGTGTACTTTGAGTTATACTCTTTAAATTCACCATGAATTCAGCCACCTACCCAACATGAATTCATAAGCATGATCATAATACAAAATTTCAATGAATTAAGTTGCTCAATTTGTTGCCATCGAGTAATTGAGCATACAAGATATTTTTTAGTTGCGATGTAAATGAATGCCAGAATTTGTATCTGGATATCCATATGTAATATCTGTATACTATCATGATAACCATATTAATCAGTAATATTGATCGAGATATGAAGTGTTGTTTTTATATTCTTTTAGCAAAGATCTTTAATAAAAATAGTAAGTCATACTTACTGTATTATGTATATCACTTTTGATGAATCAAAACCCATCAAATTACTAAAATCATTAGGAAAGTGACAGGTAAAGTAAAACATTACCATTATGCTACATGAAGGCTTGCCTGAACTGGGGGTTCAAAACCCAGGACAAAAAGAAGCAAATACTAAAACATAACCACTATATGCCATGTGGACTTGCCTGCCCTAAGGGTTCAATACCCAGGACAACGAGGAGCAAATACTAAAACATACGGAATCCTGATATTGCCATATATAATCTTGCACTTCTTTCATCAAGGGCAAAATTAGACACACGAAGTGATACTTGAAATTTTTCTTGACAGTCGCGGCGACCCACGATATTTTTCTTAAAAGTCGCGGCGACGCACAATATTTTTCTTGACAGTTGCAGCGACGCATGAGATATTTAATACGATATATCGACCTTGTGTAGGTGATGATGATGTGGTCGATCTGGTTCTGGGTCCTGCCGTCTGGTGATGTCCATGTAAGTTTGTGGATCTCCTTGTGCGCGAACAGGGTCCCTCCTATGACCAAGTCGTTCTGTTGGCAGAAGTTGACTAGTGTCTCCCCGTTGTTGGTGATCACATCCACTCCATGTCTTCCCATGGTCCTCTTTTTGTCTTTGTTGTCGCAGCAAACCTTAGCATTGAAGTCGCCGAGCAACATCAGCACGTCCTGTTGGGGGATGTCCTCTAAAACACTTTGAAGGGCGTCGTAGAATGCATCCTTGTCCTCTTCTTTTGCGTCGTCTTCTTCATATATAGAAACTTAATAGCATTGATTTTTAAGGTTTTGTAAGTGTGATTTAAATAACAGTAATTAAACAATTGTAATATCAAAGCTACTATTTCACACAAATCTGACATGCAAATTGCACATAAAGTTATACAAATAAAATGTTGATAAGTTTCCAATTCTTATTTGAATGGGTTAAATAAACCATTGGCTAATTTGCTTAAATATCATATTGAACATTATTTAGCTTAAAGGAAACATAATAAAACAAGAAACCGTCGGAGACCGGTGATCAACGCTCCCCAAAGTGTTTTTTGTCACAATATTGCACTATATATTCAGATAAAAGGAAACGGCTTGAGGGCACAGTAGTTGGGGGGACAATAATTGTTTTATAGAAAATTTCAAAGGGCCATAACTCTGTGAAAAATCATCCGACCAGAACCCGCTAATAATAAGCACATCTCTTGTTGGTAGTGAAGCTTCCCATAAAGTTTCATTGAATTCCGGTCATTAGTTGCTGAGAAATAGTCCGGACAAAAATTGCATTATATGTAAAGTAAATGGAAAATTTCAAAGGGCCATAACTCTGTGAAAAATCATCGGACCAGAACCCGCTGATAATATGCACATCTCCTCTTGGTTGTAAAGCTTTCCATAAAGTTTCATTGAATTCTGGTCATAAGTTGCTGAGAAATAGCCCGGACAAGAATTGCACTATATGTACAATTAATGGAAAATTTCAAAGGGCCATAACTCTGTGAAAAATTATCCGACCAGAACCCGCTGATAATATGCATATTTCCTATTGGTAGTGAAGCTTTCCATAAAGTTTCATTGACTTCTGGTCATTAGTTGCTGAGAAATAGCCCGGACAAAAATTGTGCACGGACGGACACACGGACGGACACACGGACGGACAGACGAAGCGGCGACAATATGCTCCCTCCAAAAAAAAATTGGGGGGAGCATAAAAAATGTTTGTGGGTATTTGAGCATGTCTATTTCACACAAAGGAATCTTCTTTAGGTGTCAAATATCTCATTTGCTGAGGTATTCAAAATCCTGTAGGGAATATTGAATAGTTTTAAACATAATACAAACTGGTTGGACCATAGAACATTATTTTGTTCCCCATAAAGCTGTTTGAAATGTTTCTGAACTAAAGGATTACAGTAGCTTAAAGGGGTATACATGTAATAACGCTGTTTTTAATTTACTATAAACCTTATTTAAGCAATACATATTCTCTCTTTTCAAGCAGAAATTTATAAAAAAAAACATTGTTATATTTATGAAATTGTTTAGACAAGATTGAAAAAATACCCTTTATCACTCACCTGGGTAATGGGGCATGGCCCCGGGGCATGTTTTGAACAGTTTTTTTCTCAAGGACCAAAATCTGAGGCCTACACCATTTATCAGAAGTGTAAAGAGTACAATGCATTATGGGACACAACTTTCATTGGACGAGCAAATTTTAATTTAGATTAAATGCAATACGATCATGTACAAACATGTTTTATTGTGTCATACAAAGTAGGTATGTGAAGTTGGCTGTTAGATGTTAGCTGTTCATCAGATGTTTAACATAGAAATGCACAGCTGTGCATTGGATGTTCGTCAGATGTTTAAAATAGAACGCACAGATGTGCATCGGGTGTTCGTCAGATGTTAAACATGGAAATACATAGCTTTGCATTTCGTGTTCGTCAGATGTTTAAAATAGAAATGCACAGCTGTACATTGGGTTTTCGTAAGATGTTCAAGATAGAAATGCAGAACTGTGCACTGGGTGTTAATCAGATGTTTTAAATATAAGTGCATAGCTGTGCATTGGGTGTTCGTCAGATGTTTAAAATAGAAATGCACAGCTGTGCATTGGGTTATCGTCAGATGTTTAATATAAGTGCATAACTGTGCATCGGGTGTTCATCAGATGTTTACAATAGAAGTTCATAGCTGTGAATTGGGTGTTCGTCAGATGTTTAAAATATAAATGCATAGCTGTTCATTGGGTGTTCGTCATATTTTATATATAGAAATGCAAAACTGTGCATTGGATGTTCGTCAGATGTTTAAAATAAAGATGCACAACTGTGCATTGGGTGTTCGTCAGATTTTAAAACAGATATGCTTAGCTGTGCATTGGGTGTTCGTCATATGTTTAAAATGGAAATGCACAGCTGTGCATTAAAAATGCATAGCTGTGCATTGGGTGTTGGTCAGATGTTTAAGATAGAAATGCACAGCTGTGCATTGGGTGTTCATCAGATGTTTAAAATAAAAGTGCATAGCTGTGCATTGAGTGTTCATCAGATGTTTAAAATAGAAACGCCTATCTGTACATTGGGTGTTCATCAGATGTATAAACTAGAAATGCACAGCTGTGCATCAGGTGTTTATCAGATGTTAAAATAGAAATGCCCAGCTGTGCATTGGGTGTTCGAAAGATGTTTAAAAGAGAAATGCACAGCTGTGCATTGGGTAAATAGAAATGAATAGCTCTGCATTGGGTGTTCATCAGATGTTTAAAATAGAAATGCACAGTTGTGCATTGGGTGATCGTCAGATGTTCGAAATAGAAATGCTTAGCTGTTCATTGGGTGTTCGTCAGATTTTGAATAAAGAAATGCACAACTGTGCATTGGGTGTTCGTCAGATGTTTAAAATAGAAATGCACAGCTGTGCATCAGGTGTTCATCAGATGTTTAAAATAGAAATGCACAACTGTGCATTGGGTGTTCGTCAGATGTTTAAAATACAAACGCACAGCTGTGCATCAGGTGTTCATCAGATGTTTAAAATAGAAATGCACAGCTGTGCATTGGGTGTTCATCAGATGTTTAAAATAGAAATGCACAGTTGTGCATTGGGTGTTCGTCAGATGTTCGAAAAAGAAATGCATAGCTGTTCATTGGGTGTTCGTCAGATTTTGAATAAAGAAATGCACAACTGTGCATTGGGTGTTCGTCAGATGTTTTAAATAGAAATGCACAGCTGTGCATCAGGTGTTCATCAGATGTTTAAAATAGAAATGCACAACTGTGTATTGGGTGTTCGTCAGATGTTTAAAATAGAAATGCACAGCTGTGCATCAGGTGTTCATCAGATGTTTAAAATAGAAATGCACAGCTGTGCATTGGGTGTTCATCAGATGTATAAGCTAGAAATGCACAGCTGTGCATCAGGTGTTCATCAAATGTTTAAAATAGAAATGCACATCTGTGCATTGGGTGTTCGAAAGATGTTTAAAATAGAAATGCACAACTGTGCATTGGGTAAATAGAAATGAATACCTGTGCATTGGGTGTTCATCAGATGTTTAAAATAGAAATGCACAGCTGTGCATTGGGTGTTCATCAGATGTTTAAAAAGGAAATACACAGGTGTGCATTGGGTGTTCGTCAGATGTTTAAAATAGAAATGCATAGCTGTTCATTGGGTGTTCGTCAGATTTTTAATAAAGAAATGCACAACTGTGCATAGGGTGTTCGTCAGATGTTTAAAATAGAAATGCACAGCTGTGCATTGGGTGTTCGTCAGATATTTAAAATAGAAATGCACAGCTGTGCATTGGGTGTTCCTTAGATGTTTAAAATGGAAATGCACAGCTGTGCATTAGAAATGCATAGCTGTGCATTGGATGTTCGTCAGATGTTTAAGATAGAAATGCACAACTGTGCATTGGGTGTTCATCAGATGTTTAAAATAGAAGTGCAAAGCTGTGCATTGGTTGTTTTTCAGATGTTTAAGATAGAAATGCACAACTGTGCATTGGGTGTTCATCAGATGTTTAAAAAAGAAGTGCATAGCTGTGCATTGAGTGTTCGTCAGATGTAAAAAATTGAAGTGCACATCTGTGCATCGGGTGTTCATCAGATGTTTAAAATAGAAACGCCTTTCTGTACATTGGGTGTTCGTCAGATGTTTAAAATAGAAATGCACAGCTGTGCATTGGGTGTTCGTAAGATGTTTAAGATAGAAATGAAGAACAGTGCACTGGGTGTTAATCAGATGTTTTAAATAAAAGTGCCTAGCTGTGCATTGGGTGTTCATCAGATGTTTAAAATAGAAATGCACAGCTGTGCATTGGGTGTTCGTCAGATGTTTTAAATAGAAATGCATAGCTATGCATTGGGTGTTCGTTTGATGTTTTAAATAGAATCGCATAGCTAGATCGCGCTTGGTAAAATACCGTTGAAAACCAAAACAACACATTCGTGATCAAACTTCTGTTTTTTAGATTGTAATTTTAAGTATGGAAGAGGTTTTGCATATTGTTTCCCTTAATGCTCAAGGTTAAAGGGACCCGTTAAAACGAGCCAGGGTAAATCAGTATTTATTAAATTAAAAAGCACATATATTTTTTTTGCCAGAGACCCAATTTTCTGATTATTTAAATGCTTTACTCAATGAAGATTTATCAAATTGGCATATATTTAACTCCTTTGGGAACAGAACCAGAAAAGGAGTGTCTATTTTGAATAAAAACAATTGAATTTCGATGTCATTAACTATTCACACGATGATAATGGCAGGTACAACTGTATGAATATTGAAATAAAACAAACAATACATATTCATTACTGAATGTAATTGCGCCAAATAATAAAACACTACGAAATACGTTTCTAAAAAATATTTCAGAAGTACTTGAACAAAACTCTCAGGGCATCAAAGTAATAGGTGGTGATTTAAATAAAATAAACAAAGCCATCGATAGTAAATCCACATCTAAAACTAATATAAATATTAATCCCAACCTTCATAATTGAATTAAAAATTATAACTTAACAGATACAACAGCAGAACTAAACATTTGGTTTTTTAATTACTTTGTACAGATGTGCATCAGGGTAAAACTACATGTTCTGACACAAACACGTTTCTTCACAAGCGATTATCATAAGAGTTTTAAGAAATCAGAAGTACATGTATACCTACACTGTATTCATTGGAGCATCGATTTGTTGCTTAAACATACAGAAAGCAGTTGTACCTTACTATAAGGTGAGTTTTTGAAGTACAAAATCAAATGTTTTTAGGTGTTGTTGCCGACATTGCAACCAAAGTACAAGCATAAGTATTAAGTTTTGGACATGTTTACAGTGTACACTGAACAGATGTCCACGCTTTCACGTGATGCTAAAATAAAAAAGCTCTTACAACTTGATTATAACCATGACTTAGTTTTTTAACTATATATATAATATAATACGAATATGCATTTAGTATTGACTAGGTTTTCTAATTACAATGAACAGCTATTAATTAGCTTTCCGCATGTCAAAGACTATTATTTAGTCTTCAAAGCTAAAAAATACAACAAACAACATTCATTATAGACTAAAGGGTGAGACACTATTGACAATAAATGACGCACAAAATTGCACAGCAGCTCCAACTGTGCACAACACACTGTGTTCAGGTGAGCTAAAATTACAAAGTTTGTCAACTAATATATGATTTGCATATTTCAGACAACATACAGTGTGATATTTTCCTCCTCAAACCATCGATTGTTCCTTCAAAATACTTGTTATATTCACACAAATACCCAAATCACAATCTACAAAATAAAGCCTGTGTCGGGAAGAAATTCACTGCATAATTAGGAGGTGGTAATTTCAAGTGCCCCACTAAACCGTCATACCAATAACATTGTCCATCGAGAAAAAACAGAGCACAAAAATGTCCTTCGGTGATCATTGTAACACCTGCCAGAACATACATGTTTCCATTAAGTTCTATATTAATTGTTGAATTGACAAGACTTTCAACTGTAAGCCTGTCATATAAGCACTGTTCATGAACACGGACGACAAGAACTAGGCTCATTTTAATCAAGCTGGTCACTTCCAGCCTTGGACCTGAGCATTTTACAGCATCCCTACAAATAAACAAATCAAATTTAAAATGACTGCATTGTAATGACGAAATTACCATAATATAAGCCTGTCATATATTAAACACATTATCTAAAACAAGAGGGCCCTGGGTCGCTCACCTGAATATTATGCAATCTTTAGTAACAGTATACCGGCAGGCATCTTGGACTTTTAACTTCTTTCAAAGATTTGTTCAGTTTTTACTATATACATATATACTGAAACAAATTGGCTGCCCCTGGGCAGGGCTAATTTTGAACCAAGGAAATGACATCAAACAATCATGATAGTGATACATGTACTCTAGATGTTTCATGCCTAATATCTATTATATATGCCTTTTGGTTTCGGAGAATAATGTTTTTGAATGGTTACTATATACATACATGTTTGTATAAACACATTGGTCCAGTAGGACAGTGCAAATTTTGACCCACGGTCCTTAATTTGATCTTGACAGATGTCAACTGATGATGTTTTATGCAAATGTATGCTTTAGGCTTTGTGTTTTTTTTAAGAGAAAAAGATTTTTCACTTTTACTTTATACATTGAAGGAAATCCATTCGGCTACAGGGCTGGACAAAGGTCTGTAAGTTGAAAAATCTTAGCACAGGCCTATTGGACAATGTTTAATGCCAAGGTCTTAGCTCTGTGCCTTGTGGTTTAAGAAGGTTTTACTAAACACACATACGAAAAACAGATTCCGCCCCAGGGCAGGTTAAATTTTTGCCCCAGGTCCTTAATTTGAACAATCTAGGTAGAAGCCAATAAGACGATGTTTCATGCCAAATATCTTAGCCCTGTGCCTTATGGCTAAAAAGAAGCAGATTTTTGAAAATTTTACTTTATACATGTAGGGAAAACACATTCGGCTCAAGGGCGCGGCTAATTTTTGCCCCAGGTCCTTAATTTCAACAATCTTTGTAGAGCCCCACTAGACGATGTTTCATGCAAAATATCTTAGCTCTTGGCTGTGTTGTTTCAGAGAAAAATATTTTTGAAGTGTTCATTTTTAAAATCTATTTTTAGCTCTGGTAACCTTCTTTTGCAACAGACCAGAACTATTTGAACAACCTTGAAAGATAGTCATTCCAGGACAGGCAACATGGTATTCAAAAAGCTCCCCATGAGCACTATTTACTCAAGTGAGCTAAAAAGTATGTATTTTTCAATGTATATCATATAGGTAAGTATTTTGTCCAATATGGTGTAAGGAGACTTAGAATTCATCAAGTTCGCTAAAACAATGCTGAGATGCCATCTAACACAACTTTGTAAATACTATTCTTAAGAATTTTAAGATAAACTGGAGCTTGTTTGTCTGGGGGCAAGAACATATTTCTCCCCTCCCCCATGGTTTAGGACTTTGCCGTCAAGGTGATAAAGCTGTACAAATTGTGCTGTCATGTTGATATAGCTCTGCTAAAATTGACATTGCTGTACAAAAATAGCTGAAAAGAAAGTCATATATTTTGGTGTCATGCCCTTCACCCACATAATACTTCCTGACAATATGAAGCCTCTGTACTCAGTCCTAATAAGTTTTATTGAAATAGTTTCAGTGGTTTATGAAAAGAAGTGCTGACAAGATAATCATATGTTTTACCTTGTGTACCTAACATTGACCTAAATGAACAATCCTGTCAAAATGCATAACTAGGCTTAGTACTGATCTCTTCAATCAAGTTTAAGTGATATCCTTTCAATGGTTTATGAAAAGAAGTGTTGACAAGGAATTTTTTTTTCACCTTGTTACATTTGCCCAAATAGAAATTCCTGACAATATTCACAACTAGGCTAGGCACTAATTACTTTATTAAAGTTCACTTTATGCAAGTTTCAGTGATATTCTTACATTGCTTTATGACAAGAAGCACTGGCAATGAAATTCAATGTTATGGCCATGTTACCTTGAACCAAATACAAAATCCTGACAATATGCACAATTAGATTAAGCACTCAGGGGTTTTTCAACCTAATTTTTTAAGACACCCTAGTCTGGCTATTTTGTGAAAATTAGCACGTGATTGTGTCGAAATAAAAAAGTTGAAATTTTAGAAACAATATAAACACAGTTAAAAATTAGTCATAGTTTTAAAATAATTATGCAGATTATATTGTATTTTGACCAAAATATATATATTTAAAATATCTGCATTTTATTGAGACAATATGAATGAACTAATACATGAAAATTCATGCTCTTGAGTTTTCATTTCTTTATTCCATTTGTGATTTTTAGCTCAGAATTGTGAAAAAACACTACGTTTTAGAATTGTGGAGTGGCCTGAAGCAGGCCTCTATTTATTAAGGTGAAATAGCCCTGGCACTGTTCACTTTTAACAAGTAACATTTAAATTCCTTCATTAGTTTCTTTTGTGGTGTTTTACCTTGCGACCTTCACTTTGACACAAATACAAATTCCTGAAAATATGACAGCTAAAAGAATCATTACAAAATTGAACAAATTGAACAATAAATACAAAGAACGGATTAATCCAGTCATATGGAAAAACAAATTATCTACTTTAAATCATTCAAAGTGCTATCACTCCGAACTAACCAAGGGGCATGACACGGTTTCAATAGAGACCAAAATATCCTTCAAACAAATGTTCTGGCAATACAAAATAGATTGTCAGTAATGTTAACAATTTTTCTTTTTGCCTTGACCTAATGACCTTGACCTGTTGTTTTTTTGCATTTTGCCTAGGCTAAGAAATCATTGTTCAGTTGGAATGTTATAAAGATTGGACAATAAATGTTATATCCAGAATTTTCACAAGGCAATGTTGAAACTATTTCATTACCAGCAGTGGAAGTGAAATATAGCCCAACCAGGCTATCACACATACTCAAGATTGCATGATTATTGATCACATATTGTGGGATTGTAGGCTAAAACTAATTTCCACATATAGGATGAATAACGCAGGAATTAGTTCATACATAATTAAATTCTTTTCAGTGACAATAATAAAGGTCTTATACCGCCTTCAGCTTTTATTAAAAAGATAATAACTTTACCTTGAATTTGAAATACTAATTGCACCGAAGCCTGTGTTATGAGACAAGCTTCTGTCAACAAGAGTCACATACGTATACAAGGATCTGTAAAATTGATTCAGTATGTCAGGGCCTAAATAATATACTGTAAAATCATTTATATTCGTCTGCATAAAATTCAGTGTGTGTTTCTTTGTGGACACATATATTCGTGGAATCCTGTGTTAAAAAAAAAAGAAGAGAAATTTGCATCGGTCAATTTCCAATTTCGCAATCAACATTTCATCATTCAAATACCTGGCGAAGATCTGGTGAAGAGCTGTTCATTGCAATTTGAAAACTTATCGAACACCTGGTGCATAGCTATGCATTGTGATGCTTGAAAGTCCAGTGATTTATGGCCGCAAACAACATTTCATAATTTGAATACCTGGCGAAGAACTGGTGAAGAGCTGTTTATTGCAATATGAAACCCTATCGAACACCTAGTGCATAGCTATGCATTATTATGCATGAAAGCTCTGCTCAATACGGCGGAAATCGCAATTTTCTTGTTTAAAAACCTGGCGAACACCTGGTGAACAGCTGTTTATTATATTTTGAAAACGTATTGAGCACCTGGCGCATAGCTATGCATTGTGATGTTTGACAGCCCGGTTTTTACGGCCGCAAACACCATTTAATTATTCGAATACCTGGCGAAGATGTGGTGAAGAGTTATTCATTATAATTTTAAACCCTTGGAACACAAAGTGCACTGCTATGCATTATGCTACTTAAAAGCCAAGCTCAATATATCAGCAGTCATCATTTTCTTATTTGAATACCTGGTGAACACCTGGTGACCAGCTCTTCATTGCAATTTGAAAACGTACCAAACACCTAGTGCACAGTTATGCATTATGATCCAAGAAAGTCCGGCTTTATACGGCCGCCAACAAAATTTCATTATTCGAATACCTGGTGATTACCTGGTTAAAAGCTCTTTATTTTAATTTAAAACCCTGTCGAACACCCAGTACACAACTTAAAAGCACTGCTCAATGCGCATAAATCCCCATTTCGTATATGAATACCTGGCGAATACCTGGTGAACAGCTCTTCATTGTAATTTGAAAACGTATTGAACACCTAGTGTATAGCTAGGCACCATTTAATTATTCGAATACCTGGCGAAGATGTTGTGAAGAGTTATTCATTATAATTTTAAACCCTTGGAACACAAAGTGCACTGCTATGCATTATGCTACTTAAATGCCAAGCTCAATACATCAGCAGTCATCATTTTATTATTTGAATACCTGGTGAACACCTGGTGACCAGCTCTTCATTGCAATTTGAAAACGTACCAAACACCTAGTGCACAGTTATGCATTATGATCCATGAAAGTCCGGCTTTATACGGCCGCAAACAACATTCCATTATTCGAATACCTGGTGAATACCTGGTTAAAAGCTCTTAATCATAAATCCTGTCGAACACCCAGTACACAACTTAAAAGCACTGCTCAATGCGCGGTAATCCCCATTTCGTATATGAATACCTCGCGAATACCTGGTGAACAGCTCTTCATTGTAATTTGAAAACGTATCGAACACCTAGTGAAAAGCTATGCATTGTGATGCTTGAAAGTCCGGATTCGTACGGCCGCAATCAACATTTAATCATTCGAATACCTGGCGAAGATCTGGTGAACAGCTGTTCATTGCAATTTTAAACCCTGTCGAACACTATGCATTTCTATTTTAAACATCTGACCAATACCCAATGCACAGCTGTGCATTTCTATTTTAAACATCTCCCGAACACCCAATGCACAGCTATGAATTTTTATTTTAAACATCTGACGAACACTAAATGCACAGCTGTGCATTTCTATTTAAACATCTCACGAACACCCTATGCACAGCTGTGCATTTCTATTTTAAACATCTCACGAACACCCAATGCACAGCTGTGCATTTCTATTTTAAACACCTGATGAACACCCAATGCACAGCTATGCATTTCTTTTTAAAAAATCTGACAAACACCCAATGCACAGCTGTGCATTTCTATTTTAAACATCTCCCTAACACCCAATGCACAGCTATGCATTTCTATTTTAAACATCTGATGAACACCCAATGCACAGCTGTGCATTTCTATTTTAAACATCTGACGAACACCCAATGCACAGCTGTGTATTTCTATTTTAAACATCTCACGAACATCCAATGCACAGCTATGTATTTCTATTTTAAACATCTGATGTACACCCGATGCACAGCTGTGCATTTCTATTTTAAACATCTGACGAACACCTGATGCGAAGGTGTGCATTTCTATCTTAAACATCTCAAGAACACCCAATGCACAGCTATGCATTTCTATTTTAAACATCTGACGAACACCCAATGCACAGCTGTGCATTTCTATTTTAAACATCTGACGAACACCCAGTGCACAGCTGTGCATTTCTATTTTAAACATCTCACGAACACCCAATGCACAGCTATGCATTTCTATTTTAAACATCTGATGAATACCCAATGCACAGCTGTGCATTTCTATTTTAAACATCTGACGACCACCCAATGCACAGCTGTGCATTCCTATTTTAAACATATCACGAACACCCAATGCACAGCTATGCATTTCTTTTTTAAACATCTCACGAACACCCAATGCACAGCTGTGCATTTCTAGTTTAAACATCTGACGAACACCCAATGCACAGCTGTGCATTTCTATTTCAAACAACTGATGAACACCCAATGCACAGCTGTGCATTTCAAATTTAAACATCTGACGAACACCCAATGCACAGCTATGCATCCCATTTTAAACAACTAATGAAAAACCAATGCACAGCTGTGCATACCTATTTAAAACATATGACGAACACCCAGTGCACAGCTATGCATTTCTATTTTAAACATCTGAAGAACACCCAATCTACAGCTGTGCATTTCTATTTTAAACATGTGATGAACACCCAATGCACAGCTGTGCATTTGTATTTTAAACATCTGACGAACACTCAATGCAACGCTGTGCATTTCTATTTCAAACATCGGACGAACACTGCACAGCTATGCATTTATATTTTAAACATCTGACGAACACCCAATGCACAGCTATGCGTTTCCATTTTAAAAATCTGATGAACACCCAATTTACAGCTGTGCATTTCTATTTTAAACATCTGACGAACACCCAATGCACAGCTATGCATTTCTATTTTAAACATCTGATGAACACCCAATGCACAGCTGTGCATTTCTATTTTAAACATCTGACGAACATCCAAATCACATCTGTGCATTTCTATTTTAAACACCTGACGAACAGCTAACATCTAAAAGCCAACTTCACATACCTATACAAAGTATGTAAAAAAGTGCTTTCTGATAACGGGTAAAAATGAAAATGAATATCTGTTAACAGTGTCACTGCGTTGGCATGTACATAAATCATATTCATAATTTCATTTATTTTTCTTACACATACTGCTCTGATAGGGAATACATGTAATAAACTCTGACTTTAGTTTTTTACAACTTTATTGACATTACACAGCAGATAAACACCAATTAGCTGTCGAAAGTGGTTTAACCTCTACGCGGTTAAAAATCTAAAATCGGTGAAACGGACAAATAAAGCAATGAAGCTGTGATCGTCGCTATCTTTGTACCGGATTGCTGAATTTTGATTTTCAGATTTCCAGTTTGCGAAGTCATTTTTTGCCATTTCCCCATCGGTCGAATATTTATTATTTCTGTTATTTACAATGTATCCTAGTTTGCGGAATGCATATTTCCGAATCCCATGTTGCCGACTCCTTTTCATCGGGAAACAAGGTGAATTACGGCCAAACAACGCGGTAAGTAGTTTGTCCATCCCCCGGGAAGTGTCACCCATCGAGAAAAGTGAACACTGCTGACGGGCTTTTTTGTTTAAGTACACGGTGTCTGTACTGTAGGCTGGCAAATATAAAATATGAAATGACATTGAAATCCTTCTAGGAATGCACAAATTACAGAGATGATACTAATTTCATACAGAATACTCACACACATACACACACAAGAACTCAGGATTAAAGGTAAGGTGTGACTAATAGATAGATAGATTTATTTCAACATAAAATGCATAGATTTACATGGCAGCATGTTATATACACACATTAAGTAATAAAAAACAACCTGCATGTATAAACAAAGCCATGTCAATCAACATTATACGTTAAGGATTGCACAATAAAGGGTTTGTAATTAAACCCTTATTTCCATTGTGGTCCTTTAGTTATAATATTGTATGACATAGGAGACAACGTTTTATATCACATTATATAGTAATATCACAGTGAATAATAATAATGAAAGACATGTAACATATTTAAGTTACACTAACCTAAATGCATAGAATATATTCTGATAAGTTCTAGACTAGACAATTATTAAGAAGTTATCACAATTTAAGTGTTTAAAAATTAACATAAAATTATTTGCCAAGCTAAAGAATAATCATACAGCAACTAGATAAGACACAATAAATCTATCTATATTGACATTCAAGTTAAATCAACAGTAAAAAATCTTAAAGAGATGCACATTAAAAATCTATCTGGCTTAAAAAATGCTCCCTAACACTGTGTTTAAAAGATGGAATACTTTTGGCATCTCTGATATGCTGAGAAAGAGAGTTCCAGAGAGTACACCCATTGAAAGCAAATGACTTTTTGCCAGAACCCTTGACCCTTGGAATGGCAAACCTATTGCAATCATGCATGTTTAGATCAGTATTAGGAGAGTCTGACTGTGTTCTAACTCTGAACCTAGTATTCTTATTGTGAATATTACTGACTGGAGTAAAATTATCTTCCATATATAGCGGAGCCAACTTAGAGCTTATTTTAAAAACATGACAAAGTGTGATCTGGTTTACTCGACTTTCAATAGGCAACCAGTTAAGTCTAGTAAAATGTTCTTTACCAATGTGAGACCTAGGATGTAAATTTAATATGAACCTGATAAGTTTATTTTGGGTGACCTGTAACTTGTTTTTTAACATTTGGGTTAAACCAGTGTACCAAACAGAGCAACTGAAGTCAAAGTGGCACTGAATTAAAGACATGACTAGAAGCCTTCTAGTATCTGTGGATAAAAATTCCTTTTTTCGATATAAAAACTTTAACCTTGCGTTGGCCTTCTTGATGACTGACTCTGCCATAGAAATAAAAGACAAATTTTGATCAATTGTAACCCCTAAATACTTGACTGATGATGTAGATGAAATGGGTGTTCCATCACATGAAATATTTAGAAAGGATTGTGACCTGAGTTTCTGCCGTGAACCAAACAGAATTGATTCGGTCTTACCTAGGTGCAATGACAGTTTGTTGTCAATTAACCATTCACTGACTTGCTTTAGATCATCACTAAGCATCTTCTCAACCGTAGATATACTTTTATCCGAAACTAAAATGGCAGAATCATCAGCATACAAGAGTAATTTATGTTTAACAACAGCTGACATATCATTTACGTAGATTAAAAATAACAAGGGACCAAGAATGGAGCCCTGTGGGACACCACAGGAAATGTTTTCTGACGACGAAAAGGTGCCAGACACATCAACAAGCTGTTTCCTGTCAGACAAATATGACTGTAACCACATTGTTATATCATCTCCCAGACCAGAAGCACGGAGTTTCATTAAAAGTATCGAGTGGTCCACGGTATCAAAAGCCTTCTGTAAGTCTAAAAGAACCATGCCTACAACATTACCTTTATCATTTTCACCTCTAATGAAGTCAGATAAGTGAATAAGACATGTGTCGGTGGAATAACCCCTCCTAAACCCAGACTGATATTTATACAATAAGTTTTGATCTTGGAAATACTTTTCAACTTGGTCATACACAACACGTTCAAGTATCTTTGAAATGATATTTAAAATAGAGACAGGTCTGTAATTACCAACACAAAGCTTATCATTCTTCTTAAAAAGAGGGACAACTCTTGCAGACTTAAGATCATCAGGGACGACCCCTTGTATAAGTGACAAGTTAATGACATGAGCAAGGGGGACAGCAATGATAGAAGATCCATCCTTTACAAACCTAGAAGGTATACCATCCAACCCAGTGGCCTTTTTAATACTAAGTGAATTTAAGTATTTCAAGACTTTACTCTCAGTCACAAGTGAAAAGGAATAACTATTAGGATGAACCCCTTTACTACTGTAAAATGAATAAATAAAACTACAACCATATGTGTATACCTTTTTTGGAAGTTTCTTAACAAGTTCAGAAGCAACTGTTGTGTAGTAGCTGTTAAATGTCTCAGCAATACATTTCTTTTCAAAACAAATACTGTCATTTATTTTTAAGCATATATTTGCATTAGGAGTAGAAGAACCTTTCTTTGAAGGCAAGCCAAGGGATTTAAGTATTTTCCATAGAGAATTAGAATTATTTTTGTTTTCTTCTAGGGTACTTTTGTAATAATTTTTCTTAGCACTAAGAATAAGACTTTGAACAGAATTTCTCAATTTCTTAAAAGTGTTATAACTTATTTCAGACTTATCAACTTTATATTTGTGAAAAGCTCTATCTCTTTCATTTATGAGTACATTTCATCCCATATATGCCCTCCTCAATAATGGCCAAATGTTCGACCAAGTTCGTTAAATTGCTGATCACCAGTGGATGTTAAATTGAAAGTTTCAGCTATGGTTCTCATATTGCAGCCATTACTAGTCAAAGGCTTCGAGTGATTTGGCAGGTATGATATGAAAGAAATTCAATTGATTGTAGATCTTTTTCAAATTGCCTGACACTACACTCACACAAAGAAATTTGCGGAGCGATTATATCTTATAAATATATTACAATGTTCAGGTATTCAATGGGTAGGGTAATCTGATTATAGGAGCTATTGAAGCATGGGTACTGAATAATTTTTAAATGTCATAATTGGACCAAAGAACATTTTTAAGGCATAGCATGTCCATTATAATTATTCAAGTGTGTTATCAATTCAAATCATCAAATAAGCAATGTCAATTTTGTGCCATTAGTATTGTCAGAGAGAAATATGTTAATATATATGTTATTCAGCTTTTAAAAATGTATTTCACATTCCAATAAATCTAAGTTAAATTGTATACTCCATGGATATTTCTGTTTTGCAAAATTATTGTAAAGCTATTGAGTTGGTCACAAGTGATACATTATATTGTGCTTCTAAATTTCTTAATTTTATAATCATACATGTACTTCACATATTTATACATAAACCATAAACTGCAATAATTGGGTTAGGCTTTTCCATGGTTTTAGATAGAGTTTACCAGTCCGAATATTGCTGATCTAATAGTAAGTGGTTATTTGTTGGAAGAAAGTGTCAAGACAATGAAAATAAATGAATGCCAGAATTTGTATATGGATATCAGTATGTAATATCTGAATACTATAATGATAACTATATATATCAGTTATGATGGCCGAGATATTAAGTCTTGTTTGTATATTCTTTTAGCAAAGATCTTTAATAAGTAATAAGTCATATATAATAACTGTATATTCAATACAAGAGGGCCATGATGGCCCTGTATCGCTCCACTGTTTTTTTCTTTGCGAAAAAAACGTGCAATGCGCATGGGTTGAAATGTACTCAATCATGTGACTTTCTCTTTCTATCTCTCGTCCCACTGGGGGTTTAAATTGGAAGGGTGAGCATTTTTATATATGGAAAAAGTTTCTACCGTGTTCACAAAACAGACTTAAAAGCCCGGGAATTGTTGCACAGGTCCTTTGCTTATAACGTAGGTACATTTATTTCTCCAAAAGATATTGTCGTTCTTTCTATTTCACATATTTTTAGATGCTGAAGATCAAATCTACGCATTTGATTTGAAACAGATTCTAAAGACTCATAGGAATCAAAATGCCTTAACCCTTTACCAAACGACACATTTTGGACTTTCTTAATTTTAAAGAGGTTGCAAACGTCAATTAAATTAAAATGGAAGGAAATGATCAGGAAGGGTAGAAATAATTGTGATTAAAGGAGAAATTGCTCATCAACCCACACATCCCTAAGACCAACAGGCCTGAGAATATTATGATAATGTAAAGATTATTTCTTTATATTTATAAATGTTTTTAATTAAGTAATACATTTGACTTCTAAGATCAATTCATAACTTATATTAAGAAAATTATAAAATGGTCAGAAATATATATGGATTGTTGAGCAATTGACAATCATATCCACAATTCATGAGTCACGATTCACAAATGGAGCAATGAATCGTTAGTTATTAAAAAGCAGCAAATACGATAGTTAAGAACATTGCACGTCATTAATTTCAACACCTTCTTTTGGATACAAAGTTTGAGTTTACCGTGCAGTATCATATATTGACTTTTCTTGAAATAATTATGTTCATGGAAGTTGTGTTTTTAAAATCAATAATATATTATTAAACTGGTTTAAACACTACAAAAAAGACATAAAATTAACATGTCAAAGAAATATTTAATATTTTCATCCAGATATATGGTCACTTTCGACATATTTAAATAAAACCCGACTTTTTTAAGTTTGTAAGAAAAACATTCATAACGCATGTTCTTACTTCAATGCCTTTCTAGGCAGTCACCATCTGACCTAAAATGGCACTAAATGACAGGGTTTTATCTCATGTTTACAAGATGTTGATGTTGTTGTTGGTCACAGCCAAACGGCCGCAGTAATCTCCACTGGTAAACGTCATATGTTCAGTTTTGTGACCCCCGGGGCCGGGTAAAATTTGAGCCCAGGGGAATAATTTGAACAAATTTGGTAGAGGACTATTAGATATCACTACATATCAAATTTAGTAGCCATAGGCTCTATAATTATATTGCTGCAGCGCTTACTGTGAATACAAGATGAAAGAGAGCTATGTGTCGAAAGAAAAACATGCAAATATGACCAAATTGATTTACAACTAACTTACGGGTATGTGCTCAGAGAAATGAGTATTTTAGAGAACAGAAGCTACTAGATACTGCAACGAACTCATTTTCATCATGTGTACACCACTAAGCATATTTATTTGCGACAATAACTTTATGTTCACTAGGGATGTTTAGTAAATTTTGTCTATATTTAGAATATTTCTCACAGAAATTCATTTAAGCAAACAACGCAGATCTTGATAAGACGCCTCATCATGCGGCGTCTCATCTGGGTCTACGCTGGTTGCCAAGGCCTTTTTTCTAGACACTAGGCATAAATGGGTTAATACCGTTCGGGATTAAAAATCAATCAAAGACATGTGTATATCTTATATTTTATTGTCGGCAATACCAGCCAATAAAGGAATATTACAATGACTGATTGTACTTTGCTATTAGTAAAGTACATATTTATATATAAAAAAAAACATTTTAAACTATCTAACAGTTTTAGAGGCCTGGCGGCCGTTTCATAAAACATCGTACGACCAATTTCGAATACGGTCCATATTTCAAAAGAAACAATATTGCAAAACAGCAATCTATAATACTACTAATTTCCAGTATACTTATTTATTTCATCATTTTTCCACCATTGTTTATATTTTGAGAGGATATTTATGAACAGCTTGTAAAATTTCAGTTTTCATATTTGAGTCGCAAATCAAAATTGCTGTACGATCTTTGATGAAACTGCCCCCTAACCACTATCTAGATACAAAAGTGTATATATGAAATAAAAGGCTTAATAGAAAAAAACATATATGGAACAAGAGTGCATTTACAATAACAAATACATACATGTAAATATAATACAATTAACTACATGCAATTAACTAGTGAACCTTTTATACGGCTTCATTTATGTTTTAAACATTATTGTGCATTTAAATCCGATGTAAATGGTTTATTCCTGAAAGCATTAAGGCTTGTAATTAGATTTTCCAAACGTTACATATTTTCATTTATCGAATCGTTTTTATCCTGTATAATCCTATTTATTTTCAACAATATATTAATGCACGTGTTTAAGTCCATGAGAAGAACCCATATTATTCTTTAACCTTAATAGATAATATTCGTAAAGGGATACGTTCACGAAGAAAAACAAAAATAAACAGTGAACACAAGTGCACCTAAAATATGAAAATGTGACTAAAAAATAATAGATGCGTATATATAATCTAAAGAGATACATTTAAATATCACAGTTGTTCATGCTTAAATAAAATATTGCAAAATAAAATTTCAAAAATAGTTTCCACTGCCAAATAAAAGATTCCGTACCACAACTCTCTCGCGGGTAGCAAAACCACTCAAAACAGGGAAAATTATTGCGGTTTCCCAACCCTACGCGCACACAGTCGTGAGACTCACAAATGTTCTCAAATATGCGTAACTTCAATCCGAATGAAAATCACTGAAGGGTACTTCTAAAATTTTGCACATCGCTAGGTATCAGCCCCACAGACTCTTGTTCACCCCATGAACAACGCCATTTCCGCTACTTCCGCCCATCGGAATAATGCCTATTTCGACGATCAATCGATCAATAAAGGACAGACATTAGTGGTACGAAAGTTAATATTAAAATTGAGCAGTCCTTGCGAGTAATAGCTTAACAAAGCGTCTAGAAAAAAGGCCTTGGCAAACAGCGAAGATCCAGATGAGACGCCGCATGATGCGGCGTCTCATCAGGGTCTGTGCTGTTTGCTTAAAGAAATTTATGTAAGAAAAATGCTAATTATAGAAATAAATACATTTGACATTCATAATTTTTGGAAATAAATTGATCCAATTCAGAAGGATGGGAGAGTCCACCAGGCATAAATGGGTTAAATAACCATGACATGGTCCTTGTCTTCTTACTCAGTTAGGGTCTACCAAAGTACGGAGATGGTTGTCCGTCTGGCCAACCTACCGTCAAAAGTGTGTTTGTATCCATACAGGAAAAGCAATACAAAAGACAAACTATTTTAACGGCGTTTATATTTATAAATTGTATGAAGTAACACATTGATGATAACAATGTTTCCTCTTTTAAAAGACAGATGTACATAAATGATTATACCATGAACCTGGCTTTGAGTCGTGAGATCAGTGTAATAGCGGTACGAACAGAAATGTTGGGTTTGTGAATTCAGCCGTTTGCACCACTGGCAAGAATATGACCTCCGTCGTGCGAAATGGGTCTTATGTCATATGCGTCCACGGAAGCCCTAGACCTGCTTAGGCATCCGTGCTGTCTGGTCGGGAGCTGCCTATGATACTACGAAACAGTGCATACATTTAAAGCGATCAGGGTAGCTCCTGACCAAGAGCGCGCGACTGCGCAGACTGGCCTGGAGCTACGTTAGCCAGTATAAGACCCATTTCCGCATGATGCGGTTCCTAATCACAGACAGGAAACTTCATTGGCGAATAGGCGGATACAATCGATACATAGCAATACCAATATAACACATGTTTCAATCACATAACCTGTCAAGAAATTATGATGATAGAGTTCATACATCAGGCCGTGTGGTTTTTTATATTGCCCCTTACATGAAATCTCATATAAAACATTAAGTTGACCACATTTTAAAGAAGCTTGGTGGTCGAACGTTGGCCATGTATCAACTACCAAGTTTTTCCGAATCATGTCCATGGTTTCAAACTAGGACCGCACTTTGGGTTACCTTTTTAATGCTGTGTAAACGAATCTGGGACGCGACAGTTAACGCACATGTATTAAGATCAGTTTTTACGTTTGTGTAAGTGGGTCTTTCACAAAATACACGGCTACTTACGTTCATACACGTGAAGAAAGGCAAATTTAATGGGCAAACAGACATCACAATAAGCGATGATTTTGTAGTCTGAGTTTGACTAAAACAACGTTAACAAAACAAATGTATTTCAATCGACCGAAAAAAAACAATCAATAATGATAAAAATAATGGCACGTGTCTATATAAAAAAACATAGCTAGCTTGAGATCAGCTAAGGAAACTCTACAAAACGATAAAACTCATAACTGTAGATCAAACTCATTTCTAATATTTTTATTAAATTGCTAATTACTGTTGTAGTGCTTTCATATTGCTGCTAAATTTTCCTTCAGATGCTATGTTCAACTATAGTATACTACAGAAGGTGGCATGAATTAAGAATTGGAACGGCATGAATAAACAATTTGTAAGGAACAAAATACCAAAAATTATTATCGAAGCTGGCCATCTTTCAAACAACATTGAACAATCCGACAACCAAAAAAACAAAAACGAAGTCGTTTATTAATCTAAATCGCACAGAGATTGGTTCCAGTAATTGATCCCATAAACACTCAAAATCAACGAATATTTCGTTAAATAAAGTTAACCCATAATAAAGTAGTGTTCCTTATAGCAAATGCCAAAATTACAAATTGTGTTATGGTTTCATAGATTTAACGAGAGACAAAATGCTCGTTTTTATTTTGTGTGTGACACTATATATCATAATATTTCAGAAGCACGACGTAGTTCTCATGAGCGGCCCGAAACAAATTTCGTGTTCGCTCGTAAATGTTCAGTTATCGCCGCGGGAAATTCACATTGAATATATTGTCACAAAAAATTGAAAACGAGCAATTTATATCTCGTTAAATCTATATTACCAGACCACATCAAGCGTGAAAATTTTGGCTATTGCTGTAAGGAACACTGATTTGTATGTGTTAATTTTATTTTTGAAATATTTTACGAAATATTCGTTGCTTTTGAGTGTTTATTGGGCTTTTAATCTTTTCCTCATGCAAACAAAACTATTTAAATAAACTTTTTGTTGCGCACAGTTTCGGCCTGTTGTCTCTCGGTCCCCACAAGCTGATGTGTGTGCACATGCGGGGCTGAACCTCACGTGACCCAAAAAGGCTCCGGGTGGCCAGCTTCTTTGGCGCAATGACCCTCCAGAGTCTCTTAAATCCCTTTACTATTATGATAGATATCTTCCCGTTTGACTCGGGAAGCAAACTAATTTTATCGCCATTGCTCATTTGAGTGAGCGATGAATCTGCGTTTCCGTTCACAACCTTTTTCTCCTCTTCTATCGGCGAAGACGAAGGTGACGACGAGTGCAACGGCAACTTCGAGATGCTACGAGAGGCGCGAGTCGATTTTTACGACGCTTCACCGATCCTAGGAATCCAAGCGTTTTCGGCTGCGTTTCTTCCGATTCTTCCTTTTGCGCATGCGCATACAGCGTTCCGAGAAGCATAACGCCGACGCCGGCACCGCCATATTCTCTACTTCCGCCCCACGGCGCAGCTGCACGTGCGTGATTGCAACCGGAACAGTTTGCCTGGTAATAGGAGCTATTCCACCCATTTCTCCCCCAGCCGCCAGAGCACGCTATGCAGTCTGACCTATGAGTACCTTCGGCCATCTTGGTATTTTCGGAAGAAGAGCCTCCACCCCAACCGCTGTTTCCCCAGCTATTTTCGCTGTTGCTGTTTCCCCACCCGCTGTTACCCCAGCTATTTTCGCTGTTGCTGCTTCCCCAACTGTTTCCAGAATTGCTGTTTCTTCAACCGCTGTTACCCCAGCTGTTACCGCAACTCATTGTGGTTCCTTAAAGCAAGAACCGGTTTCCGGTTTTCCTAATATTCCTGAATGCGCCTCTTTCTTTTAAATCTGCAAGCATGCATTACATTGAATTGTTATAAAATTATTAACTTGTGCATATATAATCTTATTACAAATAATATGTTATAAATATTTAAGAAAATATGCAATAAAGAAAAATATGCAATTATATTAACAAGGTTTATGTGCTTTGTTTTTGTATTAAACCTGATTCCTTTCGATCTCACGACACAGTTCTGTTTTGCTCGATCACTAACTTTCTTACGCATGGTTTCATTTATTGTCATATATAATTTTAAAAAATAATGCTTTTCATGCAACGAAATCTGAATACCGGTAGTTGTTGTTAGTTATTTATTTAACTTAAAACTTAAAACTTATAATATTGTTTAACAATTAAAGTTTAGTCAATAATACCTTTCCGGAATAATTACGACAGTCTCTTCGCTCCGTGATATCGGTACGTTTCAAAACTACTTAAATCATAGACATTTAATAGTCAACCATTTTTCCAACACGTATTTAGAATAGCATAACAATTCCCGGAGAAATGCTTGTGCAGAAAGCACACTTTTGCAAAAGCACTATCGCCGACGTTTGTTCTGCACTGCTGTTTATTTTATCATCGTGTTTACTCTCTCGATGGTTTATATACATAGCAATAGGGAAGTACCGAAAAATACTCGCGCTTTTGGGAAACACATTGAAACCAAAACACAAGTCATCGCGAGCTTTCCAACTGAAATAAAAAGGCCGCAACTGAAATAAAAAGGTCGAGTAACGTAATTATTTACAATTCAGATCCTATCTCAGATATCTTTGTCTTGGATAAATAAGTTTAATAGGATTAGAACGTTATACTTAAGACATCTGAATTACACAACTGATGAGTCATAGATGAAAGTCCCCCCAGAGTAACCATGACACAACTTTAAAATAAATGTATGCAGTGGTACCGTTGATTGACATCTGAATTGTAAGTAATTACGTTACGGGAACAGGATAATTACAACGATCGAGGCATGGTTTAGGGGAGATAACCCTGGGATATGGTTATGTTAGGGTGAGTGTTAGGGGTCGGGTTAGGGTTAAGGTATGGGTTAAGGCTAACCCTAACCCAAACTCGACCCCTAAACCTAATCCTAACCCTTAGGCTAACCCTCTAACCCCCCCCCCCATGCGCATTACAATACCATGCCTCGCCCGTTGTCGTTGTCCGCTCAGATAATATCATTTAATTTAGATTATGAAAATATTGTGTTTTAGGTAAATGTGAAGAAAAAGATCGATACTCAGGCATGCGCGTACATGACCTAGCAGAGTGGTATCAGATACTCACGCATGCGCGTAAATGACCTAGCAGAGTGGTATCAGATACTCAGGCATGCGCGTACATGACCTAGCAGAGTGGTATCAGATACTCAGGCATGCGCGTACATGACCTAGCAGAGTGGTATCATTTTCTGTACATGAATGATACTCTAACTCATATTTTTAAACAAGTTATTGTAACTAGAGATAATCATTTATGTTTATTTATGTTTATTGATAGGTGGTTTATTAATCCGATGTTATCGAAGGAGTAAGTTTGTTAATAATGCTTTCGGATTATTAATCGTTTAATAAAGATTAAATGTTGGTGAAAACCCCAACTGTATCGTAGACAAGAACAATAACAAAAATAAGTAAAACAAACTAACGTTAAATGCATACTGTATAGCTGAGACACATAAATTATACGTTTATAAATGAATGATATTAATTATCTCCAAGTGAGATTATGATACTGCTGTTGAAATTATAAATATATGAAATAATGTATGATACAGTTAATAAAACTATTGCTTTGGCCAGTTTAACTTTGAGGATCAATTTGTACTGTAAACATCGGGCTTTATATATGTGCGAAAAGTGTCGTCCCAGTTTAGCGTGTTCAGTCCGCTCAGGCTTATCTGGGACGACACTTTCCGCTTGTATGCAATTTTCCGTTCAAGGAAGTTTCGTCTGAACGAAAATCCAGTTAAGGAGGAATGTGTCTCTTTAACTTGTTATACCAAAACATATGGTATGAGTATTTATAGTATAAGACACCATATTATCAATATGGTTACGTATTATATTTGCTGTTAAATATTGAAATATTGAATAGCATACAATTTAATTACTTCGCCTATAATTGGTCTTCAGTATTCCTTTCGTGTACTTTATAGATGCATTGTGACGTGGCCATCAGGTTCCATGATGGATCCTCGCTCAGGTAATGCGATCTGCACTCAAGATATTTTTTAATCTTATTTGATCAAAGATCTTGTGTCTGTTAAGAATTAGGCGCAAAGGGATCCGTCTTTAAGCCGTTTTCTTTTCCCCACAAAAATGTGCTTAAATAAAGATATTTAATAGAAAGGGTGTCTTTAACTTGCGATTCATTCCTTTCTATGCCTCCTTGAGCAACCTGTTCATTTTTAGAATTATTGACTAATGTTTGAAGTTCATGATTGTTTAAGTAAGAATGCAGTCACACTGAAGTCGTATATTGTGTGGTTAAAGAAGTCAATAAGTGAGACTCACGGTGCGTGATTGTTTAAGATTTTTGTACATTGTTTATAGGACGGATTTTTGGCCGACTGATGAACATCATCTGTTATAAGAAGTGTTCATGATTATTTTAGGAATAATGCCCAGCTGAGTTTACGATCATCCGTTCTTAATTTCGTGATATTTGGATTAAAGGAAGAATCAAGCCTGACTGAAGTTGAATCGTATGTTAAAAACAAAATAGTTAAGTTCGATTGAAGTTCAAAATAATTTAGTTTGACAGTGTTTCATGATTGTGTGCAAAAGCCAAATTAAACATGTCAAAGTTAATTGTTAGAAACGTAAGTGACATACTGCGAAAATCTTAATATATTGTTTAAAGTATCTTTGCAAACTGTTTTGACAGAATAAGACAACTATGAGAATTAAATTATTCAACAAATGTACAGCCTATTTCAGCGCAAGCTTTTTTGTTGTTCGTTTGTTCATTATTAAAACAAAGGCGATATAAGTTTTTGACAAATACTAATTATTTCGACCACTCATTGATTTAAAGCATTGATTTAAAGCATGGGGAATTTAGTTCGTGAGATAAATAATGCCTATTTCGACGATCAATCGATCAATAAGTGACAGACATTAGTGGTACGAAAGTTAATATAAAAATTGAGCAGTCCTTGCGAGTAATAGCTTAACAAAGCGTCTAGAAAAAAGGCCTTGGCAAACAGCGAAGACCCAGATGAGACGCCGCATGATGCGGCGTCTCATCAGGGTCTGTGCTGTTTGCTTTAAGGAATTTCTGTAAGAAAAATGCTTATTATAGAAATAAATACATTAGACATTCCTAATTTTTGGAAATAAATTGATCCAATTCAAAAGGATGGGAGAGTCCACTAGGCATAAATGGGTTAAATAACCATGACATGGTCCTTGTCTTCTTACTCAGTTAGGGTCTACCAAAGTACGGAGATGGTTGTCCGTCTGGGCAACCTACCGTCAAAAGTGTGTTTGTATCCATACAGGAAAAGCAATACAAAATACAAATTATTTTAACGGCGTTTATATACATGTTTATAAATTGTATGAAGTAACACATTGATGATAACACAATTTATTCTTTTAAAAGACAGATGTACATAAATGATTATACCATGGACCTGGCTTAGAATCGTGAGATCAGTGTAATAGCGGTACAAACAGAAATGTGGGGTTTGTGGATTCAGCCGTTTGCACCACTGGCAAGAATATGACCTCCGTCGTGCGAAATGGGTCTTATGTCATATGCGTCCACGGAAGCCCTAGACATGCTTACGCATCCGCGCTGTCTGGTCGGGAGCTGCCTATGATACTACGAAACAGTGCATACATTTAAAGCGATCAGGGTAGCTCCTGATCAAGAGCGCGCAACTGCGCAGACTGGCCTGGAGCTACGTTAGCCAGTATAAGACCCATTTTCGCATGATGCGGTTCCTAATCACAGACAGGAAACTTTATTCGCGAATAGGCGAATACAATCGGTACATAGCAATACCAATATAACACATGTTTCAATCACATAACCTGTCAAGAAATTGTGATGATAGAGTTCATACATCAGGCCGTTTGTTTTTTTATATTGCCCCTTAAATGAAATCTCAAATAAAACATTAAGTTGACCACATTTTAATGAAGCTTGGTGGTCGTACGTTGGCCATGTACCAACTACAAAGTTTTTCCGAATCATGTCCATGGGTTAAAACTATGACTGCACTTTGGGTTACCTTTTTAATGCTGTGTAAACGAATCTGGGACGCGACAGTTAACGCACATGTATTAAGCTCAGTTTTTACGTTTGTGTAAGAGGGTCTTTCACAAAATACACGACAACTTACGTTAATACACGTAAAGAAAAGCAAACTTAATGGGCAAACAGACATCACAATAAGCGATGATTTTGTAGTCTGAGTTTGACTAAAACAACGTTAACAAAGAAACTGTATTTCAATCGACCGAAAAAAAACAATCAAAAATGATAGTTAGTGGATTCGATGCTTTACTTTCAAAAATTCCACATCTTTGATATATTAATGATTTTTAATAACATTAATAAATATATATTTCAGCCAAATTGAATTTTCTTCCACGATAGAACCCACAAAATAACCTACCGGTAACATAATAACACAGAACAGTTTACTCTTCATGTTTAATTGTTTAATTTCGCATGTTTTGGCGAAACTACCCACCGTTGTTTTTATAAGTTAATACAAAGCATTGTCGATAAAACATAAAACATTAAGATGTCTCAAATTCAACAAACCTTTGGAATGAATACTTCTTTGTTTGCAACACTTGGTTAATTGGCAATCTTAATCTGACTGAATCGCTTTGTAACGGTCTTGTTCTGTCAAAATGGCGACTGTGAAACGTTGCCTCCCTTCGCGAAGTCTCGTTGGGTCGCAAGTCTCGTTTCCGTTTTGCGTGACAACGCGTTAGCTTGTTCTTCGGATCATTGAAGTTGCGCATCCCTTCGTTTGTACAGGTCCCTGGTCGGCACAAGGCATTGTGTATCACGTAAAAAGTCGCAATTAAAATCAAGGCAAAAGCGAAATCAAGAAAATGAAACATGTTAAAACAAGTATGCATGATGTAATATCATTTAAAATATTGTACAACACAAAATTTTCTTACCGAACTCATGTTGCCTTTATTTGTATACGAGGATATTGTGTTGTTTGTACTACGTCATCAGTATATGCGTACTTTCTGAAAGAACCCAAGGAGCATCGAAAAATGTACGGAAGTTGTAAACATTTCATCAAATTATGAAACGGGTATATCTTCCATAATTCTTGACAACGTTGCACCTAAGCTGTGTTATTATCATTTTTTATGCATAATAATTGGATCTGTCACCTTTGACGAGCCTTTTATTAAACCAATTTAACCTTAATATGTGTTGATAAAAAAGACATTTAAAGCGTATGTGAAGTTTGCCGAACATCGATTTGCTTAAAACTATTTTTTAAGCTTAATTGCATTCAAAGTCCGTTGCCTGGGCTTTAATGGGAAATCTAAAGAACGATCCCACAGAGGGGATCGGACCAGCGACCTGCCAGTCGATAAGCGGACACCATATTCACCCGACGAACCTAATGGAGGTCATTATTTATGTCAGTGGCGGGAGTTCACAACACGTTTTGATTAATCATTTAAAAATACGTTTTTGTTTTGACGTACCCATATACAAAATCGACTCTCATTTCTACTTCTCGCATACGAAGCGATTTGATCACTTCATAATTAAATCCCCGACGACATACAGGTCGGTTTCGACGACGACTTAAACAGTATCAACGACATTGCCAATTCGATAGGGATACCAATATAGGTCAAGACGTTCCGATTAGGAAATGTGTTGATTAATTCTTACGGCCATGAATGTCTACACATACTTCGATTGATACGAACAACAAGACAGACACTCTAGGTTTGTAAGCGTAATTTTTATTCAATATGTACCCGATATTGTAGCGCATATTATCAACATAATACCGTTCTTATAAAAATCGGTTTTGTTTAATGCAGACTACTTTTCAAACACTACTTCATCTTAACGTCTTTAACGAGACTGCTTTGCTGTCGATACGAATGACTAACCCCGACACGGAATTCATTGATGTTTGTGCAGGACAAACCACGTTAACGTTCCTTATAGCGGTCATAGAAAAGCTTATTAAGCATGTTTGCTGCTGACGATGGATCTATAGTTTCTTCCCACAGTCAGCCTGGAAAATACCACGGACTTCGTTACCTTCAACAGAGATTCCCTTATGTAGTAGGAAAATCGGAATTATTTTAGAGTAGGTGTTTTTCTATACAACAAGCGAAAACATGTCATCTTGTGTTGATTATAATTGATATCGTTTTCTATATTCCAATGTTACATTGTAGTGTTGCTAAACCTGCATACACATGCTTTTGATTACAACCACATCTGGCGAGAATTAAATCTTATACTTCAATTTAAATGAAAAAGATTTGTCAGTCCGCAAATTTGAAATTAACTCAAATTTATTATTTGAAAATGGAAACATTAAATGGGCTCTAACACTCAAGATCAACGGTATGAATAAATATTAAAATGCACTGCAAAGGATTTCAAGTTTGCAAGAATTGAATTTTATTAAGTGCAAATGTATACCAAAATACATATTTCTGAAGGAAATGTAGTACTGAGCGCTCAACACATGACTTCCGCATTAAACAGTTGAAGTCGCACTTACGAGTAGCTAACTTTCTAAAAACATTTTCATAAATGAAGACATGACCAGGTTGAATCTGCATGTTCTTATGTGTGTGAAGAAGAAAATGGCCGATGAAGTAAGCGATGCATGGTTTAACAACGGTAAAATCATGTTCAAGAACCACATGAACAAAATCCAGCTGGTCAAGTTCGAATACTACGAACATTGGATTAACCTACTATGGCCCAACACAACAACAAAAGAAAGTGAAACTTCGTCCAAGAATGATATTTTTTGTGAACAGTATAGTTTGTATCACAGTATTAACTCTTCTGTAGTGTAACCACGAGTTCCTCGAGGAAACGCCACTTACGGTATTACATCCACCGATCGTTTACACTTCTAACCATATAAAAACGGCCACCGGAAAAACTTTGCGAAACCGAAATTTCGCAAACTTAAGTACCCTTTTTCTTAAAGATTTGCTACTTTGAGACATAGTATGCGATAAAAGTCTTATCGTTGATTAATAATTGGTTTTTTTCACTCAAAAAGCGCATTTTCTTCACTATGAAATTTATAAGCAAAGTTGGGGTTCCCATGGGATTTTTGCATTTTCCCATGGGATTTTCGATTTTCCCATGGGATTTTTTTCTCCCATGGGATTTTTTTTCTCACATAATTTGCAAATGGGAGAAAAATCCCATGGGATTTTGAACATTTTAAAAAACATGTTTTATTTGCGTTTGCAAGTATTTTAACGTTATTTAAGGACTGTATATTGGTTTTATGCCAATTATATATTAAAATATATAGTAATTAAAAAATCCCATTTTAAAATGGGAGAAAAAAACCCCATGGGATTTTTTTCTTATTTTGAGAGATTTATTCATGAAACTTTCAGAAACATCATATTTTATGAAATGATGAACAACTACGATATTTTAATGCGTTTAGTCGTGTTTAAAAAAAAAAAAATCCCATGGGATTTTTAAACCCATGGGATTTTTTTCGCCCATGGGATTTTTTCCCCCATGGGATTTTTTTCCAATGGGATTTTTCAGTTTCGTAAGCCGAATAAGTTTCTTAATGCGAAAAACAACAATAAAGGAAATAATAATTATAATTTTGAATAATAAATTGAATAATATAAATAACACGAATATTTTTAAAATGAGTTACAATTAAAGGTTTATGCTGGTAGAACTTATCATTTCTTGTTCGAGCAGATGGTTGAGTCCAATTGGTGAGTATGCCAGCTTAGAACCAGTATAAATGCATCGCAGACAGACAAAGCTGTCATACTGTACACACCGCTGAGTAACAATCTTTATTGCATTTCATTTTGCAACAGAAAATGAACTCCGTAGTATAATTGATCTTATGTATGCCCTCTGCTTTTGAAAGCGTGCAACACATTAACATAACAATAAGTCCATGCAAAAAACTATGTGCAAATTCCATTCAAAGCTATATACACATTATAAAAGTCAGATGACCCGCGTCATGCGAAAATGGGTCTTATGTCATATGCGGCCAAAGTTGGTCCATCCTAGCTTGTCCAACCGCGCAGTCTGGTCAGGTACTACGCTGACTGATATATAAAGTCAAGCCATGATTCGTGGTCTCATATCCAAACTCGGTAGCTCCTGTGCGAAACTTTCACCGGAAACGACGGCACCGAGACGGGCGCTCGAACTTTGCGGATGCGCGTTATATGTTATATATAATAGCGCGATGTGTTTTTTCTTGCCTCAAATTAGTAAGCCCAATCAGCGTTTTATTGTGTTCTTTGCTTCTACTTTTAACAAGAACTTCAACTGATACGAACATGAATTTTATTTTAATATGTTTATTTAATGCTCGGAAAACTCATTGTATATTTAGACTACTTCTTATAAAACAAAGTCGGGTTTTCAACATCTGTTTTCGGCATATAAATTGTTATTCCAAACCAGATTTTACGCACTTTACTGTACAAAATACCGTTAGGGCCACCGTGGTTACTCATTAAAATCCAGAGGGCGAGAATGCGAGAACGCGAAAGTACGATGACGACAGTGCGACAATACGATGGCGACAATGCGTTCGTACGATTGCGAAAACGCGCTAGTACGATGACGACAATGCGACAGTGCGACAATACAATGGCGGCAGTGCGATAGTACGGGGGCGACAATGCGATAGTCATATCGTACTGTCGCCGTGGTATCATCGCAATGTCGCCATCGTTCTATCGCATTGTCGCCATCGTATTGTCGCACTGTCGCCATCGCATTTTCGAATTGCCGCCATCATACTATCGCGTTATCGCATTGGCACCATCGTACTATCGCACTGTCGGCTATCGCCATCGTATTGTCGCACTGTCGTCATCGTATTTTCGCACTGTCGTCATCGTATTATCGCACTATCGAACTGTAGTATTGTCGCCATCGTACTATCTCACTGTCGCCATCGTATTGTCGCACTGTCGTCATCGCACTGTCTGATTGTCGTCATCGTATTATCGCGTTCTCGCATTGTCGCCATCGTACTATCGCATTGTCGCCATCGTATTGTCACCCTGTCATCATCGTATTGTCACATTGTCGCCATCGTACTATCGCGTTCTCGCGTTCTCGCCCTCTGGATTTTAATGTGTAACCACGATGGCACTAACGGTATTCCGTAATACTGCTAAAGCACAGTATGATTAGGTCACTCCCAATGCTCAAATCTCTATGTCTATTTTAGTAACAACACATGTCTATGGAAGGATATTTAGGTAAAAATTACATCATTCGTGGTGAATATTTACATTATGACTGATGCTTATTCTAATTTGCTTTATGACAATTCCAACATACTTGTTGACTATTCGTTTATACTTGATGATTGCTGCAACATTACATCATTCATGAATAATATTTACATTATGCGTGATGTTTATTCTAACATGCTTTATGACAGTTCCAACATGCTTGTTCTCTATCGGTTATACTTGATGATTGTTTCAACATGCTTGGTGACTATCCAATGTTTGTGTGTTCATTATTCCTGAAACCAGTCATAATCGGTTTTGCCACTAAGCGTCATTAACAACGGCAGTTAGCAACAGGCAGTAAGCAGAATGCAAGTTACTAAATTATGACATCAGGTGGCGCGCGTTTATTTTCCGTATGTTGAATAAATTACTTTTCGGAAAAAAAAGCGAAAACATCCGAATCATTTTGACTAGTAAACTGAATAAGCTGAATTAGTTTCCTTCGTTATATAATCTCCATTAAACTAAATACGTTCATTATTGCCATGAAGACCAGTAAGTTTACACAATGAATTGACTGCCGTGAATGTTTTTGATATTTGTAAGATGCAATTGGCACAGATCGATCACAACTGGGTCAAGCGAATTATGTATAGCTTTATTTCTTAAAATTTGACCCAGCATGTGTAGAAATATAACAATATATATACATTTCCTAAAAGGAAATTCAATTCTGCGTTGAATAAGACCGGGTCATGAAAATCGCTGCAAAATTAATTTAGTAATGGCTGCTTAAAACGATGCACCCCGTTTTCGGATGATTTCGAGTTGGATACCTTGTTATATATAAAACGGTAGTGATTTTTTTTATAGAAAATTTGATTTTTCGTTTTAATATGATTATTTATCATTCAAAAAGATGTTTTCACTAATTATTATCATAGCCACACGCTAACCACCTGTGTGTCCAGCACGTGTGCCGGGAGAACAGGGCTTAATGTATTTTTTGTTAAGCTCTATAATAGTTATATCCAATCTGTATGAAAAAATGTCGGTGAACATTATTCCGGTGTTAATTTTTAAAAATATTGAGGCATTCGTTAATTATGGATCTAAAACGGAACATTAATCCGCAAAAAAAAACACCGGGCATATTGCATATTAGATCGGACACATGAAATTATTTCGAAAGAAAGCAATAAGAGTTTCAATTCTACATGAGTAAGTCTCGCTGTGCACGATTACGCTCTTACTGCTCGTATATATTTGACTCTTGGCAAATACCTAGTGTTTTATTTTGCTTAATCTAAATTGTGTCATGCATCTACATGTACTTAAAGCAGCATGACCAACAGCTCTTTCATATGTGAAAGAGATTGACACGAAATACCTACCCATCTATAATAAAGTTTATATGTGCACTTCAATATTATAGTTTTAAAGCATTTTATGTGGTGCAATATAAAAGTACTCTAGTAAATTTGAAAATTATGTAATCGATTTCCTCTCAACATACATGCAAAGTTCCAGATAACTTTTTCAGCAAAATCTTGGTTTACACTCTATAATAATCCAGCCTTAAAGTCTATTATTAATCCTTTTTTCAGGTAAATATAATTTTTGGCACATCCGCATTTAGGTTTATAGTCTAAGAAGAGCTCATGACAGCAGGGTTACAGCAGACTTTTTGCGATAAAAGGACCAGATAATGGAAAACGTTCGGCTTTTCGACTGTTGTAAAGATGGTCTGTTATTCATAATAACGTTAAAGTGCTGTTGATTTCATAATTGTAATGAGGGCCTAGACGAGTGGGAACTCATTGATAAAATGTTTACATAATATGCATTGATATTGAGTTTTACGCATGATCACACATTTTGAATTCTTATTTTATTTTTCCAATGTGTAACCGTACGAACAGAATTTAAGTCTACTTTTTTACTAAATTTAATTCAATTTTTTACGACTTTAAGCGTCTTATCTGGAGCTCTGCATACATGCATTAGTAGCATATATTGAAATATATCCATAGACTTTCTTTGGTTATTGAAGGTAAATTACTGTACAAAAATTATGGTTAGTCATTAACCAAAAAAAGTTAAGTCTACAAACACGCGGTTAATTTCGGTTCAGTAGCAAATATCTTACAAAGGTGCGCAACTTCTCCTATAACATAAAATTTCCGTTATACGCCGTAAATTTCCGTAGTCCTCCGTAGCATTTCGGAATGACTGTCAATTGACATCATTGTATCATGCATGATAGTATGTTGCTTTGTGCTTGGGTGAAACTCACATCTTACCATCGCGTTAATTTATTAAACGCATTAATATTTGATTCCATTATGCACTGCGCCTATTGCACAAGTCTCTCTGCACAAACCAACATACACATGTAGCAGGGTTCGGTATAAGGGGAACTTATACTGCCTTGCTATATGAGCTAGCTTTTATAGCGACGCGGTAGAGTGTCTGCCTGATTTGGAACCGGGAGGTCCCGGGTTCGATCCCCATAGCGGTCGGGGAATTTTCTGGCTGGGTCACATAGTCGTTGTTCCAATAGTACAGCGCACGCTCTGCAACCTGAAAGTGTGGACTGGAGACACAGCGTGCTATCTGCCTGAAGAGTGGCTCCATGATTTTCTGGAACTGTGTGGGCTCTATTACATCCAGAATCTCTTCTATTTCTCCCAGGAACATAACCTCTTTCTGACTACAAGTCTTTGGCCAAAACTTCAGAAGTCCCTTGATCACATCTTCTGTCAGACTGGCATCCTTCTCTAGAAACTGCACAACACAATACGCCAGCTGGGCATGATACAAACTCAAGCTCTTTGCTTTATGTAGGGGAATTAAAACCTTCATTAAAAACTGCTTGTGCTCCGACTTTAACGGTAACGCAAACCCGTTGATAATGCTGCCTAGAATCTCTAGTAATTCACCGACTCCATTAAATGACTCTGTTTCATATATAAACCTAAGAAATATATTATTAATTTGTTTCCTAATGAAAGCTCGTAAGCCTAAGAATTTGCCATATATCCGATGCAGTACAGTCTTTAAGAAGTCCCTCTCACGTGGGTCTTCACTGTCGAATAATTCTAACAATTGAAGAACAAACTTTTGATCAATAAACTTTTTTGCATGGCTGGGTTGAAAGTCTGGAGATTCAAGAAATCGTAGAAAGAACTCGTACACAATCTGTAAGTGGGGCCAAGAGGCCTCCAAGGTTGGCTCATCTTCCTCTGGGTCGAACTCCGGGTTGTCATTGGGAGGTAACGTGCGGAATATATTGCAGGCGATCATTCTGACAATCTCTGGATAGACAGGTTCTGCCAACACGCCACGTGTTGCTGTGATGTAGTCTACAAGTTCGTTGAGACACGCTCGCTTCACCTCCTTGCTCTTGAGGTCCGACACGGGGTCCATGAAGTCGAACACCGCGCAACATTGCTGCAGCTTCTTGGTGAACAGCTCTTGTTGATCCGACGGTGCAGTATCTTTTAAATGTGGCAATGCCTGCAATTCTGGGGCATTTTTAGTTCTGTAATGAGATGAACCCTGAGATCTTTTCTGCTTTTTCGATTTAATAGCAGCCTTATTCACAAAAGGGTCTATTCTGTCTGTGATCCCTGCCTTGGAGGTCATTGTGGCTGTAAAAGGACTTTAAATAGTCCTTAATTAATAAAAGGAGGTCTGATAAAATGTTCAAAACATAACTATTCTCTCATTGTCGAAAATTCCGTGGAAACCATTTCACGACTTCCTTTCGATTTTGGACAAGGTTTATAGGACGGAATCCGTATTAAACGCGTTGCCAGATATTCACAGTTTGATGATGCGTAATCCAAATAAAACTAGGAGGGAAAACAACGATATAATGTCAGTTTTTATTCAATTTTATCCCGTAATGTAACCCAGCCAGAAAATTCCCCGACCGCTATGGGGATCGAACCCGGGACCTCCCGGTTCCAAATCAGGCAGACACTCTACCGCGTCGCTATAAAAGCTAGCTCATATAGCAAGGCAGTATAAGTTCCCCTTATACCGAACCCTGCTACACACATATGCAGCATGCAATTAACGAACAAGAATGTTGCATCTGTACACATGCATGATACCATTAAGCAGAATGTAAATAGACATTGGACATCAGGCAAGATGTAAGTGTCATCAAGCATGAAAAGGTGTCTACATACTAATTGAAAGTACCATCAAGAATCATGACACAGTCACAAAGAAGGATGTAATTTTTACCTAACTACCCTTCCATATTTGTCGGCACTGTGTGTTTGCTTAATTTTACTGAAGAACGTCTACTGGTAAATCTTACAAAAAAAAGTGATAAATAAGACTGAGTAGCAATTTTTTCGGCGTTGCTGTTTAACGTCAAATTTTGCCTTTCAACGAACTTCTTAAAAGCCCATTGAATTTTAATGAAGAAGTTTCCCGCTTGTAGGTCCGAATGAATTAAATCAAATTTTGCAATTGGCAATTTGATAAAAATCCCCATAAAACATTGCACATAGCTTTCTGAAATAAACAGGCCACATTGAACGCATTCACGATATCCAACAGCTCTCTTTGCAAAGACCTATCTAGTGTTTCTTGGCCCTGTAAGATCTATAATTAGAACATCGTCACCTAAACATCTACTAATAAAAGAGCATATTTTGGGGAAACAAATTCAATAAGAGTATAAAACGTCCACGATCAATAATGTGTAGTTTGTTAAAGATATCACGGCAGTAAAAACATAGCACTTTAAAGAGACCACAATCTGGTACATTTGGTCAATTGTTGCGTCCGTGGCGGACAATACATTTTTAAAAAGAAAGCGTACAAAAAAGCAAACACAAAGTTCTTCGTAAGCTTGTTTTAATCTTAAAAACACATAATCGACAGTCATTCCAGTCAAATACAATACTAACAGTCAGCACTCTAGAGATCAAAATTGCGGATATAAATATTTAATTCAGGGATATCAAGTGTATCAAGTTCGAATTCCGGAAAAAATAGCCGGTAGTCTGGGGCATTAGGTCCCTTACAGGGATAAAAGGTAAATCCCCACCCGAGCCGTAGCTAATTGATTTATTGTAGTCTTTCTAGTTGCAATTTCTGGTGAGTACAATGCGGAATATTACGGATATTTGCAACATGTCGAAGATTTTCGGAAAGTAGCGAAGAGGTTTTCGTCAGTTAATATTCATGTCCGTGCCGGCCGCTAACTTATCAGAATCAATAAAAAAGAACCAGGAAAAATCGGTACCGATCGCAAATTTCCGGAATTCCGATAAAGCTTCAACATTATTTGTTCTCAAATGATCGCGTACTCGAACGAATTTGTCCCTACGCCTCCAACTCCCTTTAAATCTCATCGGACGTACATTGATCTCAAAATCTATCCTTGACGACTCAAATCATATTTCCTGAATAGTTTGGCCTATTGACGTCCCTGTAATTATAACAATGGTCTTTTGGATAAACACCGCTAAGTTGTTGCAATATAATAACCGTTTAAAATAGTTACCGGTTTTCATTTAATAAAATGATTAAGTCATATTCGAGATTTCAGCGATTGCCAATATTTTGCTTTTGTTTCTCATAAGCATATGGTGCTTGGTATCTGCTATTGACTCCTATGTAGATTGCAAATATTACATAACCCTTACAGCGGCCGAGCGCAGATATCTGCACTTGGCCGCTAAAAAGAAAAATCTTTGCGCATTAATTTAATTCAAATCTCATTATCATAATCAAAATCATCATCATCGTCGTCGTCGTCACTACTACCACCACCACCACCATCATCATCATCATCATCATCTTCTTCTTCTTCTTCTTCTTCTTCCTCCTCCTCCTCATCATCATCATTAACAACAACAGCAACACCAACTTAACATCATCATCAAACAACAATAAACATCGGTAACATACAATGTGCTTCATCAACCATACATAATTATATGCGTTAAAACACCATAATAGAACAGCATGAATGAAGCTGTCTATTACTCTTTTATATTTCCTATACCAATATTTTTTTTCGTTAATTGAAGGACTAGTTGAAATCTTCTATAAAAGCCCTCCCCCCCCCCCCCCAAAATAAAAAAAATAAAACATAATAATAATAACCCTAGCAAACAACAATAAACATAGGTTAGTTAGTATACACTGTGCTTTAGCAACCATGCATAATGAATGTTTATGACTTCGGACCGTTGTGATCAAATTTAAAAAAGCAAGATGGTATGTATGGGGCACACAACACATAGATAATTATAGTTTTATACCTTAAACGTAGTTCATCAAAATAAAGATAAGTTATTATCTATGTAATACTTAAATTAGGTTTATAACGTATGCATATTTGTCTAAAACTTGTGAAATGTGATTCGTAAGCCGACGACAACATTATCATTCGGACCCTTCTCCCCACCTAACAATCGAGATTAAACACCTGTGGAGATCCCGATCTTATCAATGAATAAACCGGTTCAATGATGTCAAGTCAAATAAAACATACTATTACTATCCAAATAAATATCTATCAAAAAATGTAAATTGATATACCTACTTAACTAAAACTAAACTTAAACGATTAGCAAGAAAAATATATAAAGAAGAAGCAGGCAAAGTAGACAAATTAATTGTAACATATGTTTTCTCAGTCTCCCACTGTTGAACAATATAAATAGTATTTATCGCCATCCCCAAAAGGGATCTTTATCACAGGTTTGGCTAAACTAATATATAATTGTGACAGGACAAACTGTCAACAAATACCTTGTTAATGTTTTATACATAACTCCAATCAAAGGTTAACTTCCAAGGAAACTGCGGCATGTTAAAACTGTTGATTATGACAAAATGTTGTTTAGTACAAATCAGTACAATAGCGTCTGTTATGTGGCCTATACTAATCCAGTTAAATAAAACTTAAATCGCAGAAAAGTTTAGATTCTTTACACCTTTAAAGGGGCCTTTTCACAGATTTTGGCATTTTTTTTAACTTATTCATTAAATGCTTTATATTGATAAATGTAAACATTGGATCATAAAAGCTCCAGTAAAAAATCTAGAAAATAAAATAAAAAAAGGAAGTGAACATTGCCCGGAGCAGGGTTCGAACCAGTGACCCCTGGAGTCCTGGCAGAGTCCTGTAGTATAAACGCTTAAGCCTACTGAGCTATTCCGCCGAGTACACATTCTCGACGTATTTTATACCTTATATAAGCAATCTTCGTAGTTTCACAAAATTTAACGACAAAAACAGAACTCTCCAAATTATTCAATCGTTTCGCGTTGCAACGCTTTATAATTTTTAGGTTTTAAAATCGTCAAAAGATGCATATAATGGCTATATTAGAGCATGGTTAATGTTCAGTATTACTGTTTCCTCACAAATATCATAACTTAAACGAAAACTTACGAATCTGAAACAACTTTTTTCAATTTTGTCAATTTACCAAAGCGTGAAAAGATCCCTTTAAGAAAATATATATAACAGTTCTTTCCTGTTTTAACAAAATGATACATTTAAAAATAAATTATGAAGCATCGCTAGCAATATTAGAAAGAGAAGTAGAAGGAGAATTATTATCAATAGTAGCAGTAGCAGCAGCAGCAGCAGTAGCAGCAGCAGCAGCAGCAGCAGCAGTAGCAGTAGCAGAATCAGTAGCAGTAGCAGTAGCACTAGCAGTAGCAGTAGAAGTAGCAGTATCAGTAGCCGTATCAGTAGCAGTAACAGTAGCAGTAGCAACAGCAGCAGAAGCAGCAGCAGCAGCAGTAGCAGTAGCACTATCAGTAGCAACAGCAGCAGCGGCAGTGGCAGCGGCAGTGGCAGTGGCAGTAGCAGTGGCAGTAGCAGTAGCAATATCAGTAGCAGCAGCAGCAGCAGCACTGGCAGCGGCAGTGGCAGCGGCAGTGGCAGTGGCAGCGGCAGTGGCAGTGGAAGCGGCAGTGACAGTGGCAGTGGCAGCGGCAGCAGTAACAGTAGCAGTAAGAGTAGCCGAAGCAGTAGCAGTAGCGGCTTTTTGCTTTTTTGTTTTAGAAGTGTTTGTCGTATAAGAAGAACGCAAGGAAGACAAATTAATTGTAACATGTGTTATCTTAGTCTCCGTTGTAGTAGTATTTGTTGTATCTACACAGCCATTTTTCAGTCACCTGAGAGACATGTTTTTATAAGAGATTTAATTGTGGACCAATACATCGTGTATTAATATCAGTGTACCCACTGGGACACCACATGTGGCGAGGATTAACAGATAAACTAGGCCTTCAATTAATTATGCGCCTAGAGGCAAACAGTACTATAACTTATTGATAATTTTAGGATTGGGATGTGTTTGTATCTTATTTGAAATTAGCTAGCTTAATTCAAAAACTAATTATAGCCTCAATATTATCACAAGAACATCATCACATATTCATTGTGCAATATAATAATCATATCACCATCACAATATGCCAGAGCGTTAGTATTTATTGTGCATACATATCCTACAACAACATTTACAAAACTTATTACAAACCAACCGCTCAAGCTTTAATTAAGATTGATTTCAATTTATATTATGACATACATTAAAGATCACTGTCAATTAATTAAAAAATAGCTTGATGCTTCGTACTCAGCGATTTAAATAAAAGAAACGTTGCGTACACATTAATTGGGGTTAATAAAAAAAGTCTGCAATTAAAATAATCAAATTTAAATAATACTAGATTTAGTTTCAAATTGTCGCTCAAAAAATGTATCAGTTATATCAGTTACTAGGGAATCGATTTGTTTAATCTCCGCAATCCAATAATAATTATGGTGTTTGTATGACAAATTAATAGCTATTCGTCATTGCATGTATGATACTCATAAAAATATTGAAACAATAACCACAACAACAACAACATATGTGATTAAGTATAAATCTTCTTCAGATACTCTGTGTCATACTTTCAAAATTATCCTCATAAGATTCATAATAATAAAATAAACACTATTGCAATCTTAGTAAAAACCAACTTAGCCGTTATGCTAATGATTTTATGTTCAGTATGCGTGTACATTTCAATATTATATAACAACACGTGTTCACAAATACCTATGTTTAATAAATATTAAAAACATGAGAATCAATGAAGGTATTTCATTTTAATAGACTAGTTTTACCGTGTGTGTACATTCATATAAAATCTTTTGAAAATCACACTTGTGATAATGTCTTTAGGTTTTGCTATTTCTAATCGATTTAAGCACCATAAAACCACCGTATTTTCTCTTACATTCTAAATTTTCTTACATTTCCTTTTTAAGCCAAAATATTTATGTTTTCATGATTCTAAATTTTCGGACATACGGATTTTCGTACAGTCAGTTAAATAGCGCTATTTTATCAGATTTTGACCATGTCTTTGCTTATCTGATGACCCTTCGGTCATGCATTTTTACAACCGGATTAAAGTAATAAAACAGAATCATGCCTAAGGGCAATCGACCATTACATTTGCGTACTTGGGTAAATTACCTTGTAAACCTCTAATAAGCAATGGTTCCTTCCAACAGCGTTTGAAATGATATCGTATTAAGAAAGCCAAACGTTTATTGTTTTTACTTTTTATATATTATTTCAGTTGATTGCAAAGCTGTTAAGTTGTATTTTTAAAGTAAAGAACGAAGGGAACAACACAATAAAATTATGTAAACTGATGTATTATTTCTACTTCAATTAAATAATTGACAAACAAACATAACACACGTGTCTCTAAATATTTTTCGTTTTTAAATTTTCCAACACGAAAAACAATATCTTTAAGTGAACGGAAACTTATAATTATTACGGCATATAGTAAAAGCAGAGTTGTCTGAACCATAAGTAAAATTAAAAATAAAAAATGACACAGCTTATTTTTCCCTCAAGTGTTAATGATAATATGGATAAACAATTAAAAATACATAAAGTCAATTGTGTTGATTACTCGTTATTGAAATATTGCAATGCCAATTATAAGACATCTGATTAAAAACAAAATGTATGGTGGAATACCTAATCTGGAAATACAAACTAATGATACTATTAATGCAACAACAACAATCACATCTTTTCAAGCGCAATCAGAAAACTGCTACAGCTTTGTATTAACAAACATAAATATGTTTGTGCTTATAGATTTAGATAAACTTCAAATCTTTAAGCGTGCTATGAATTGAATATAATTTATATTTAAAAGTTTTGCTACTCTGTTGATAACTAGCAACAGCAAAAAGGAAGATACCATTTTTTATCATCTAATTTTATTTATATTTCATTGTTTATTTGTTTATGATCACAAGGATTGTTTGGATAACAGAGTGTGTCTAGATATACCGATACCCTTAAAAATATTTTTATGAATTGCAATTAAGCGTAGAAATTAAACAGGCCCTAATACAGACACCATTTTTATCGGAATGCGATTATAGTTTCAATAGCAACTCGTAACGCTTTTTGGATTGAATGTGTAATGACTACTTTTAGCGACAAATTGACTTGGTCAAATACTGCATCTTAAACGGATAAATAAAATTGAAACCATTTATTTTCAATATTATCAACATTATTATTTAGTTATTAATACATTAAGCAGCAAACTCTATTAATCAAAAAGATTTGATATAACATCCGAATTCACTGCAAAAATGAGCTGAGCGATAGGTTTTACGGTTGTTGAAATTGTTCATGATGAGAATGACGATGACGACGATGATGACGATGACGACGACGAGGAGGAGAACAACGACGATAACAATGACGATGATGATGATGATGATGATCACGACGATGACGACCATAACGATGTTGTTGGTGATAGTGACGATAATGCTGCTGCTGTTGCTGATGACGATGCTGCTGCTGATGATGCGGTGGAGGCGGAGGAGCAGGACGAGGACGAGGACGAGGGCAACGACGACGACGACGACGACGACGACGATGATGATGATGATGATGATGATGATGATGATGATGATGATGATGATGATGATGATGATGATGATGATGATGATGACGATGATGATGACGATGATGATGACGATGATGATGATGATGATGATGATGATGATGATGATGATGATGATGATGATGATGATGATGATGATGATGATGATGATGATGATGATGATGATGATGATGATGATGATGATGATGATGATGATAATGATGATGATGATGATGATGATAATGATGAGATGATGATTATGTTGATGATGATGATCATGATAACGTTGATAACGACGATGTTGATGAAAATAACGATACTGTAAGTAGTAAATTAACTCATTAATTGTTATTATAATACACAAGCGCATGCTAATGGATCTGTATCCGCAAGGCGGTCAAATGAAAACTCACTTGGTATAAATATGAAAAATTGAATCAAAATATCATAATGCGGAGTGTTAAAATGTGTTCAAATCTAGCGAAATTGTTGCAGTACTTTTCTACCGAAACCAATGCTTAGCCCAGTTATTTTAAAAATAATTTCAAAATACCACGATACACGTCAATTGGCTAACAAATACATTTGTAAGTTTAACCTCACTCAAAAACAGTATTAATTGAAGACAGGGCGTCAACAATGTCCGAGTTTCTTCAACGTAGCTTAAGTACCTAAAGTACCTTTCCGTTTGATTTATCGCAGGATCCTGGGTCCGCACCCACAGTCTTTTAAAGTGTCCGCATTAAAAAAGATAATAATTGTTGTTTGTAATAATCTTTGACAGCTCATAAAAACATGTAAATCCTCAATTCGTAGAGTTTCAGTATGATTTCATTTATTTAAAAAATAAAGATGGTTAACATATTTTATACACACATATATTAGTAGCTATACGCCATATAACATAGGACATAATGTATATTATAAATCAAAGCACTGAAGGCACTTTAGTTGTTCGCTGTTGTCGTCCTTGATTAGCTTGTTCGCATTGCATATGCTTATCATTGTGCACAGGCTAATCTTATTTGACGTGCATTAAGCCTCGTTTTCCATGAAAGCAGCCAATATGTGCATATTTTAATGATAAACACTAGACTGGCCAATGGCGTTTACAAGCTGGTATATACATTCACTGCTAGAGCAGAATCATTTGTCGTCTGCTGCAGACAGGCAGTGGTAATCGTTCCTAGCAGAGTGAGTTGTGGTTCTTGCCGTACTTAAGTCTTCTAAGCACCTACTGATTTGCATTTATTACCCATTCTCTTGAAACGCCGACTAATAAAGTGCGATAAACCGCCTTTAAGCACTTGGCACATTAACAAATAAGAACATTCCACACCTAACCGAGAACCGACGTCTTTAATCGCGAAACTATTACCAGAAATTGAATACCGCCAGAAACAACAATGAGCTCACTCCGATTAAATATAAATACACTTTATTCATTGCGTCCTAAGCAATCAAACATATCAACCGAAAATACCGGCGAATACAGTATTATATATGTCATCGGTCTTATATATCGCCTCAGACATGCGAGAGCGCAACGCTGAGTGAAGAGTGTGTGTATGAGAGTTTGTTTACAGGTCCTACTGGCCTCTTCACGAGATTTGCGTAGCCCGACCTGAATGATGAATGAAATGGATGTAGTAACACTTATATGAACACGATATATCCGTACCAATATCCATGTGAGCATATACTAATAATAATTAATTTTTTAATCGCCATAAGCTTGAAAATAAACGTAAATAGATACAACAAAGACCAATTCGGAGACTTTAAAAATTTTAAATTACCTCCCCTGCAATAGAAAATATATATGGAGACTCGCATTCTATGGAATATCAAAATCTCAATATATCTTTCTCCGAAATTTTTTTCTGGTAAAAATCATCTTAAATTTAGCTGTATATTCGTATGTAATTAATTAAACAAGAGTTATAAAAAGGCATCGCAAAAAATATCGCGTTTTACTTGAATAAGTTACCTCCCTTAAGCCTATCGGAATATCAAAAATACGTATATAAACAAAACGCGTTCCTTGCATAAGTGATAATAAAGCGCGTGCCCGTGCCACTCGTCCTCCAAATACTTACTAAATATAGTACAACGTATCTACAATCATTGCGACTAACTCATACCTCAGTAAATAAGTAACCAGGATAAATATACGTTTAGGTAATTAAGATATAAAACATACATGTTCCCTGTCTGCCGAACCCGATCCATGGACTATAGCCACAAGAGGTTTCTATGTACCTATGTAGCCGGATTGCGCACTCAGAGCGCCCAACACCGACACAGATCACGCTACTCTCCGGTCAAACACAATACTACATAGGACTGCTGCCTTTGTCACCATATTATCAGAATCATTAACGTGCAAAATGGAAACTTTCAACTGTCCTTTCACTTCATACATAAGCCATTGCCGATCTTCAATGATCGCTTATTTCCGAGAGATGCATTTTATTTTTTTCAAACTTCGAATTTTGATATATGTTTAACTTATTCATTTAGATTACATTATTTTCACTATAAATATTGACTTTGATCCAATTATCATCTAAAAAATACGATTTCGCGATTTCTTCAAAGATCGAGCGAGCCTTTTTACCTGTTTACTTATATATATCTAATTTAAGGTTACACAGATGTAAAGTTGTCGTGGCCGAGTGGGTAAGGCGATGAAATTGAAATCTGTTGGGATTTTCCCGCGCAGGTTCGATTCCTGCCGACATCGCATACTTTTTGCGACGCGTTTTATTTCTTTTCTAACGTAATTTGATTTAATATAGCACATAAGCTATGTTTATTGTTAAATATGTTGAAAATTGTATGCACATCCTTCAATTTTAAAATGAAAACAACGTTATGGCTAAATTGATTAATTTACTGCTGAAAATACGAATGATGCATGTTGCATTTTTATTTTTATTTCAAAAAGTAAACGGTAAATCTGTCTATTTTTTGGTATTTTTGCTGTATATAGTGTTTCTATAAAAACTTAGTTTAAAATATAACTTAAATGATACTATTTTGAATTTTATGACACTTTGTTTTTAACCGACCCAATTTTTACTTGGCTGAAATCACTTACATTTCATGGCGCTATTCCATAGATTAAAATTTGTAAAAAATAAATGTCTGTAAAAGAATACTTATTTCATCTTGTTTAAACTTTAAACACCTTTACTGCATCTGTACACACCAACTGCATGCCCATATTTGGAAATTTGAATGAATTATGGAACTTTTATATACCCAGGGGTGAAAATAAACTGGACAAAAGCCGAGCGTGAGGGAGGTTTTGAAAAAATCGGTTTATTTTTTTTTAAGCATGGAAAGCTACCTACAAATTTGCATGTAGTTTAGTGAAATGATGCTGATTAGGAAAATAATTAATTAAATTATATTTGGATATGTGCCCATTAGAGGTGCAAAAGCTTAAAAAGGTAGAATTACCGAAATTCCCGTTCTTACACGTTGTAGCATGGATCGGGTATTGAACACGATACACGTGTGTATAAGCACCCTACTGTAGTCCCGGCGGGGTTATCAACTGCACCAATACACCGGTAAGCAACCAGGGGAATATCATATGAAAAAAGAACTATCATGCATGTTTGATTTGTTAAAGTGTGTCACAAAATTTCCCTTACTGCCGATGTCGGCTATAATTTCGGTATAAACACGCAAAGAAATTAACATATATATACTGTTAATGCCGATATGTTATTGGACATTTTGTATGTCAAATGTTCATTATTTGTATTAAAATTAAGACGATTGTATTGAACACGATACACGTGTGTATTAGCACCCTACTGTAGTCCCGGCGGGGTTATCAACTGCACCAATACACCGGTAAGCAACCAGGGAAATATCATATGAAACAAGAACTATCATGCATGTTTGATGTGTTAAAGTGTGTCACTAAATTTCCCTAACTGCCGATGTCGGCTATAATTTCGGTATAAACATGCACAGAAATTAACATATATATAATGTTATTGCCGGTATGTTATTGGACATTTTGTATGTCAAATGTTCATTATTTGTATTAAAATTAAGACGATGCTTATTTGCCAGAAAGCGTTTATTTCAAATTCAAAACAAGCAATAATCATACATAATACCAAAATATAAAACTAACAAAATGACAACACTCTCGCTTAACGCAACGTTCAGAAGCACGCGCACTTAACAAAATTATTGCAACTAATGCAAGCTGTAATTAATATGTGACTACTTGCTATACAACCAGCATCATGCGAAAATTGATCTTATTTAATTGTGGTTCCCTCTTTGAATTTATGTTGCCTGTCGACTTTTAGAATAATGTGTCAGTAAGAAATGTATTGCTTGCTCTACAACCAGCATCATGCGAAAATGGATCTTATTTAATTGTAAATCCCTCTTTGAACTTAAGTTGTCAGTCGACTTTTAGAATAATGTGTCAGTAATAAATGTTTTTCTTCAGTTTCACATGTTTTTTTAAGAAAGTTTAGTGAAAGATGCAAATGTGTCTTATTTATTTTTTTCTGTGTCTTCAATGTATCTTATTTATATGTGACTGCGTGCTTATTTTTTTTCAAGAAATGAAAGATGCAAATGTGTCTTATTTTAATTGTATCCATGTCTTAAATGTGGCTTATTTATATAAGATAAAATGATATACTGCCAGTGTCATGCAAAAAAGGATCTAATTTCTTAATATCCACATTCACGCTTTGTTCTTTATTAGCACCGTCTTTAATTAGGCTATCTATTTAAAGTACAGATTACTGTGAACTTAATAATTGTGCAACGGTGATGTTGATCCATTATCGTTGTTAATTTAAAATGTAGACAACAAGTTAGCAATTAATGAAATCAGTTATTTTGGAAGTAAATCTAATTTTTTCTGTACAGTAGCCAGGTGGATGTGTATTGAGCGGATAAGATAGGGATCGCCACAACAAGTTTCTAATACACAGTATAGACTTCCCCTATTATTGTATTTGTTATTTAACTGATTGGAATAAATAAAGTGTTAAAGATCATTTCATGTGAAAAGCAGGATTTCTGACACAATTTCAATCGTTTTGCTTTTATACACAATTTCATGGAACAATGAATATATTGGCGCGATGGAACACAATTTATAAATCAAGCTGACAGTATATTATCATTTTTTAATTATGTGTAATTTAATTCGCATTTCTCCCTTAACTCGTTCAATGACACGTGAACTTATATCAATTATAAAACATCACGTGCATCATTAAATATTTTTTTTAATTATGAAAACATATATGTTCTACATGGTTTTGTTTAGTTTTTTTTCTCAACCAGAGAGACATTATAAAACATTGTTATATATAAAGCGCTTTACTTTTCTACATTACATAAAGATATATCGATTTTTTTGTTAAGTGTACGTGCTTGACATATTTATAAAAAGGCAGTGTTTATTTTTGTAATAAAATCGAAAATTGACATTTAATTTGATGCAATCCACATTGTTTAGCGGCCAAGCGCAGTATTCCGCTCTCGGCGGCCGATGGTGTATTGCAATATATACAATGAAAAGCTGGGTTTCTGACATAATTTCAATCGTTTTGTTGACGCGGAAGTGCTTTTTGATGGCCAAAAATACTATTGTTCCCTTTATTTAAACCTAAATCAGTATTTTTTTACACTTGAAGGTTTGTACAGCGGGGATTTCGGTACCGGCGCGGGTTTATGTGCTTGTTAAGAATTACCGAAATCCCCGCTAAGAGGCAACATATTATCCTGATTTATGCTTTGATTAAACATTGATAACTAAATTGCAAAAGTGTATAGCATATTGTAAATAAGGTAGTACGATATCATTTGTTTCATCAGATTTGTTTGGAAAATACTTTCTGAAGACTTATTAGTACTATGTCATGTTATATTTACATATACTTTTGTGTAACCAATGTTTTAAATGTACATTTTACCTTTTTTACATTCGTTTACACATTTTTCACATTAATAAACTATTTAATAATGGAAAAAATATTCTGATAAGAGTGTTTAAATGATTAACACTAATATGATTGTGTACAAATCAACATTAATGCAAAGCCAAAACCCAAACATAATGACATATAGACCCTTTAAGGCGTAATATGGTTGATTGGCGTAAACGTGGGTGATTTCGGCTCTGGGCGTACGAATGTAGCAGTACCGAAATCCCCGCTAATTATTTTCCAAAAGAAGTAACCGAATGGGAGATAATACATGTCACTGGTTGCTAATGAAAAAAAAACACTATAATAATTTTGTTGACACTTGAAGGTTTGTACAGCAGGATTTCGGTACCGGCGCGCGTTTAAGGTCTAGTGTAGAATTACCGAAATCCCCACTGAGAGGCAACTTAATGCTGTCAAGAGTGCTTAATAATTAAAATTAATATCATTTTTTGCACCTTAACATTCATGTGAAGTCAAAAATCATTCATACCGATGACCTATTGACCCTTTAAGGCGTAAATATGGGGATTTCGGTACTAGGCGGGCGAATGTAGAATTACCGAAATCCCCTTTTCATCATCGCACATTAGTGTAACATAAATTTTAACATAATATATGTAGGGAAACTCATATGATTCGCGTAATGTGAAAATGATTATTATGCTATAATTCGACCACGAAACTTGACGTGACTTAATACCGGACATTATGGAATGGAGCTACGCTGGCCGTATTTGACATAAGACCCATTTTCGCATATTATCTTATCAATGCTTATATGAATTTGATTGCTATAATCTAATGCGTATTCGACACGGAATTATTGTCAAGGTTTTTCATTTTGTCAATATTTATCATAGCAGGGGACATTGCTGACATCAATATGGATATTGTTTTCATTTTCTGTCGAGAAATGATATGACTAATTATCAAGATTATTTTATAGTACGGTAGCGTTCTCTTCACAAGTGAGATTTATTTGTACTGGTAAATTGCTCTTATACTCACCATTCGGACTCGACGATCGGCTCGAATAAAAATGTTAGTCGCTTAAAAGTACAAATTCATCATATTGAGCACGATTATTATTATTATTATTATTATTATTATTATTATTATTATTATTATTATAATTATTATTATTATATAGCTTTTAGAAACTTATACCTTAAAAAAAATCCCATTGGAAAAAAAAATCCCATGGGAAAAAAATCCCATAGGACAAAAAAATCCCATGGGACAAAAAAATCCCATGGGATTTTTTTATTATTTTAAAACACGATTTTACGCGTTGAAATCGCGAGAAATGCTCATCATTTGTTAAAAGGTAGTGTTTCTGAAGGTTACATGAATAAATCTCTAAAAATCAGAAAAAAATCCCATGGGATTTTTTTTTCCCATAAAAAAATGGGATTTTTTTTCTATCAAAGTAAATTGAACGAAAATAAGCACAAATGCTTTAACAATGCTTAAAATCGATAACTAAGCACAAACGAACGTGTTTTATGTTTTTGAAAATCCCATGGGATTTTTTCTCCCATAAAAAAAGCTGGAGAAAAATCCCATGGGAGAAACCAAAATTCCCATGGGATAATGAAAAAAACCATGGGATTTCACAAAAATCCCATGGGATCCCCAACTTTGCAAATAAAGTTCATAGTGAAGAAAACGCATTTAACAAGCAAAAATAACCAATTATTAATCACAAGTTAGACTTTTATCTTATACTTTATCACAAATAAGCAAACCTTCAAGAAAAAGGGTACTTAAGTTTGCGAAATTTCGGTTTCGCAAAGTTTTTCCGGTGGCCGTTTAAATAGTAAACGGTTAAGGTGACAAAATATATCGGAGCGTTTAATATGCGATTCAAAAATATTATATAATACACAGTGAAAGCTAGAGAAAGTATAATATTGTTTATGTAAGGCATGTGTTTGTAATCGTATAGTAATATTTAGCAACGTTTCCCAAACACTTATTGGTTTTCTTATCATTTGTTGCGAACAACTATTTTAAAGTTTTAAATATTCACGAATTACTGCTTTTACTGTTTAAAGCAATTAACATGGAACACAATACACGAGTATTTCATGTCAACGTGCGTTGAACATTTGAATATGTTTTTTTTACAGGTAATGATAGCAAATGTATAAAAAGCATGTATGTAAGTTATGAAATGCCTATAAGTTAATTATTAATAGCAGTATTACTATTGTGCAAATTTGTCAACTATTTATACCATATGCGATAATACAAACGTAATAAATACGATATACATAATATACATATGGCTCACTCTGTTTATTAAAACAAAGATTAAATATGGTTTTGCTTAAACTAATCTGTGTTACACACAATTCAATGATCCTGTAGAATACCACATAGACATTGTTAAACAAAACGTTTCTTTTATTTTTCTCAATGCTACGCCCTTTTAACCTTTCCTTATAAAAAGTTATAAGGAAAAATGAAAAAGGTCAACGCAGATAAGTGATTTTAATAGCTAACGCAGATCCTTGTATTTTGTTTCGACAAGGAAATGCGCGTACCCTAGTTATGGATTATACAGCTTAAGATATGTCTGCATGCCATTAATGGCACCTATACTAACGTAGTTATTCTAATTAAGTTATCTACATAATCTTTGTATCTCATGCTGAATACCATCGCTATAGTCTCTGTTACTGGTAAGATACTTACCAGAAATGACAACGAAAAGAAATGTGATGTTAATATTTTGGTCATTGATTGTGTTATTATAATCAGTGCATTAGTAATATGTAATATATAAATTTAAAACTAATAACCTTAAACTAATAACCTAACATTAAAAACTAACACATTAAAATAGATATACATACTCTTTGATATGTAGAAGTATCTTTATGGACGTTATATTTTTAATTAAGCCATGTATATGCAACATAGACCATTCCTTGTATACATAATAAAAACATTAATCTCTACAAATAAACGTCACAATAATGTTTGTTCAATCACGATAACAAAAAAGTTTTTTTTTTCAATATAGTTCTTTTTTGTTCCTTAAATTAGGTATATATATGACATGTACCTTTATTATTGCTCTTTGTCGTATTATGTAAAAACGTACATGTGCTCATGTTTGATACCATATGATCGTCATAACCTTTACTACTAGTATAATACGTTATACAAAATGATAATGATGATAATGTTAAATTAATATTTTTGCTTTTTTCTGCCCTTCTTTTATTATAAAAAGTTATAAAAAGCATCAGCAGTTAATATTAGAACAGAGAAATGAAAATTTAATTTAATCTTAGCAATACTGTATATAATAACTGTTGATCTTTTTATTTTTGTGTTTCAATTAAGGTATCTATACACCATATACGAATACCTAGATTAATGCCCTTTTTCATATCCAGTAAACATGTTCTTGTATCTCACTTTAAAAATAACCAGTATAGTTTATGCTTCTAGTTTTATCATTAAAATAACCTGTGAACATTGTACTAATTTACTATAATTAGAAATATCAAACATTATATTTTTACCCATATATTTACAATAATTTGTGCATAACCATTGAAAAACAAACTTTTGTACAAACGTCGTACTTTAGACAATGTTGATACATGTTTGAATATCTAAACACAAGCAATTATGCATATGTCAATAACATGTATTGTATGCTTCTTTATTTATATGTTAAACATTAATTCATTTCGGACCAATGTATATAAATATACTATATCCTGTTAATATGTTCGGTAAAAAAACAAATCAGCAAATCATCTCAAATAATCCATTATATTATAAGCTGTTAAAATGTCCTATCCATCTTTCTGTACATCTTTCTGTTCTTCTAGATTGTAATATGGGCTCTCCTTACTCCATTCTTTTTCTCTCAGGCATGTTCATACGGTCAAACAAACAATTCACTATAATAACAGCGACACATGAGTCTAAGGCAACTCAATGGCTTACGTGGGAGGACTCCATAAAAACATACATGGATATTCGTATATGCAGTTTTAATGCAAAAGGCCTATCATCAAAAAGAAAACGTCAGCATGTGTTTAAATGGTTAAATAACAAATTTGATATATGCTTCCTCCAAGAAACTCATTTCACGAAGATAAAAGATAACTGGCAAAACAATGGGATGGCGAACTGTTTTTAAGCGGGAAATGTTCAAACTCGAAAGGAGTTGGAATCATAATCAATTCAAAATTGCGCTACGAGGTAATAGAACATATAGAACCAATAGTAGGGCGTATTCAATTGTTGAGGATAAAATTGCAAAACAATAACATCAGTCTAATTAATATCTATGGTCCAAACAAAGACGAAACATCAATATTCCAAACTTTGGAAAATCTTCTAATCGAAAACCCCTATGAATCTTTCATTATTGGTGGAGACTTTAACACGGTTATCAACTATAAAATAGACAAACTTAATGGTAAAACAGATACAAACTTAAAATGTAACAAAATGGTCAATGCAATTATAGAAAGCCATGATGTTCATGACATTTGGAGATTACTTAACCCTACCAATAAACAGTACACATGGCACTCAAATACAAAACCCACTATTTTTTGTAGACTTGACTATTTCCTTTTGTCTTCCAACTTATTTAACCACGTTATAGATTGTAAAATTTGTCCAGGCTTTAAATCAGATCACTCAATAGTTTCTTTAACCTTTAACTGCACACAAAATACGAGAGGGCCAGGATATTTTAAAATAAACAATTCGATAATTTTAGAGAGAGAATATCAAAACGTAATCAAAGAGTCTATTCAAGAAATAGCAAATATCAATAAAGAAGCTAACCCTAACACACTGTGGGAAGTGATTAAAGGTCGAATACGAGACGACACAATCAAATATGCAAGCAAATTATAAAGAAACAAAATACACGAGGAAACTAATCTTAAATCTAAAATTACTGAACTTGAAGAATATATTTCCGAAGATCCATTCAACCAAGATAAAATCAATGCATTAAACGAAACGAAAAAACAGTGTGATTACCTAATGGAAGAGAAAATAAAAGGAATCTTATTAAGATCATAGTCATCAAAGGGAAAATTATAAACAACCAGAACCAAGTTCTTAAACATATTGCAAATTATTACAAAAATTTGTATAAAGCAGATCACAACATCAATGTTTCAGAACATCCTTCTTTTTTCCACAATGAGTGCAATAAAAATGATAATGATAACCCAAACAATTTAAACGTACACCTTTCAGAATACGAATGTGCGACTGCCCTAAAAGAAATGAATAAAAATAAAAGTCCTGGGTCAGATGGTTTATCAGTAGAATTCTATAAGATTTTCTGGAACGACATAAAACCTTTTTTACTTAATTCTCTAAACTTCTCTCTTGACAATCATAGCCTATCAGATCTACAACAACAAAGCATTATTACATTTCTTAAAAAAAGGGAACGATACATTATCATTAAATAACTGGAGACCTATCTCACTCCTTAATGTTGTCTATAAAATCGCCTCAAAAAGCGTAGCAAATTGAATAAAAAGCCTTTAAAACAATATTATAAGCAATGCGCCAACAGGCTTCCTGAAAGGTCGATATATCGGTGAAAATGTTAGACTATTAGAAGAGGTGATACATAAAGTAAATGAAAACAATGAACCTGGTTTAATTTTCTTCTCAGATTTTAATAAAGCTTTCGACAACTTAAATCACGCCTTTATATTCAAATGCCTTCGTCATTTTGGTTTCAGTGACCACATTATTAATTGGGTCAAACTATTCTATAACAATGCAAAATCACGTATTACTAATAATGGGTACTTCTCAGAACTGTTCCAAATTAAAAGAGGTGTTCGACAAGGCTGTCCATTATCACCTCATCTATTTATAATATGCATTAAAATTGTATCAATCGCAATACACAATGATCAAAAAACATAAGTGGGATAAAAACAGGACATATAGAAACAAAACAGACACTTTTTGCTGACGACGCCTGTTTCCTTATAAATGGTTCACAAACAAGTTTTGAAAAACTTATTTCAACGTTGGATTTTTTTGGACAAATATCGGGCCTTACACTAAATAGAACAAAATGTACCATTTTGCGTTTAGGATCTCTAAAGGATACTGAAATTGAATTTTGCAAAAAGAAACATTTTAATTGGAGCTCAACCCAAGCGATATCATTAGGTATAACTTTCTGTAATAATACCAACGAAACTATAGCATGTATTATAATAAATAAAATCCAACCAATAAAAAATATTATTAACTCTTGGAAAAAATGGAATCTTTCGTTAATAGGCAAAATCACTGTACTAAAACATTTGCATTCCCAAAGCTTGTGTATCCTCTGACCGTTCTCCAAAATCCACCCTTACATGTGATAAACCAACTTAAAACAACGTTTTTCATTTTTTTTTTGGACGGAAAGCCCGACAAAATTGCAAGGTAACAAATAATACAGGAATATAACGAAGGCGGATTAAAAATGCTTGATGTTGAATTATTTTTAGATGCATTAAAAGCTTGTATGGTAAAACGTTTCATCCACGAAAAAAAATCATTGATAATTAAATTATATAGCTCGATGCTTAAACCGCATGGAGGAAACCTAGTTTTCAAATGCAATTTAAATCAAACAGATGTTGACAAACTCAAAGTACCGTAAATATTTTTGCAACAGATCTTGGAAGCCTGGTCTTAATCAACATATAACGAAAATATAGATATCATTGCAAAACAAATAATTTGGAACAATTCGCACATACAATGTAACAAACAAATGTTCTAATTTAAAGAATGGCATAACATAGGCATACAATGTGTAGAGCATATTTACGATTTTCAAAATAAAAGATTTTATTCATTTGAAAAACTCCAAGAATTATATGATATTAACACACATAATGTACAAAAACTTTTACTCACTCGTAAAGAGCATCCCAGTAGAATGGAAACAATCTCTTTCACTCGGCAATATATCATTTACAGCCCCGGAATACTTTGTTGATAATATAACAGTTAAGACTAAAATATGCAAAATAGTGTACAAACGTCTTCTTATCGCAAATAAACCTACACAGATTAAATGTGAAACAAAGTGGAAAGAACTACTTAATACAAATACAATTGACAAGACACAACTCTTCTGTCAAGCCCCATTACTCACTGCAGATACTTAACTCAGAACTTTCCAGTACAAATACATCACACACATTATACCAAATAATTCCTATCTGTTTAAATGTAAACTCGTAGAGTCGAGCATGTGCGATTTTTGTTCGGCAAATACAGATTCTACAAAACACATGTTTTACGAATGCAATAAAGTTCAACATTTCTGGTCGGAAGTAACACTCATGATACAAAATAAATTTGCTTTGGAACATAACACTCACCTAACCGTTGAAATAATTTCCCTTTGTAATCTTAAGTTCACACAAGTACAAAAAATAATGCAATTAATTTCATCATTCTATTAGCCAAATACTGTATCTTTGAATGTAAATGCGAAAGCATCGCCCCTATTTTCCAACAATATATGAGCTACTTAACCCATAGGCTAAACATATAGGAAACACTATCACACATAAAACACGCACATGAATTGTTTAGTCAACGATGGAGCACATCTTTAGATAATACAGCCGTATGAACACGCCAATCTATTCTTAGCACAATCCTCTTAATATATTTTTAATAGAATCTAGACCGCCTCCCTCCTTCTCTTTCTTCTCTCCACCACATAATACTCTGAAACTATATTTCTTTCAGTTACATTTGTTAGAGCTTAAATTGTCAAACCTATATGGTAGTTTGTATGACTGTAAAATGTATGTTTTCAGAAATAAAATGTTATGAAAAAAAAAACTTTCTAAAATGCTTTCCGAATTATATAGTTCAAGAACTTGCATGCTTATTGTTTTTGCTGGTGAAATTGGTGATTCAAGTGAGTGCATTTTTCTAAAACTGAACACATTTGTGTCTCTTCTAAAATGGCTTACTTAATTTGTTAATTTTATACGTAATTTCTTAAGAAAGATATCTGGTGCAAATATTTCTAAAAATATGTTTTTCATATATCGTATTTCGTGCGATTACTTTGTTACATAAAGTTTACCCATGAAATAATCAGTTTTTCTTCTAGCAATAGCAAACATTTCAACGCTAAATGTGGTTTGGTAACATTTATTCAACGATATACAAAATACTCGTATATATTTTTTGTGTTACAATATATTCCATTTACATTTTACGCGACGATAGCCGAACATTTCCCAGCGAAAGCGAGATTGGCCTCGGGCAGCGTCGGAACACGGGGTGGAATCATTGCGACCATAATGCTAGTGTTATGTGCGCAAAATGTCGCAATGCAGCTTCCATTGTGGTGGCAATTTCAAAAAATGTGATGTTGACGATGAAAAAGTCTTATATTCTTACGATATTATGATATTTTTGTATAGAAAATCCCTCTTTATATTCGTTTATATAATAACCATGCTCCGCTACAAACAATATCGTAACCTCTGCTGAAAAGAAGGCGTTGTACCCGTTTTTTGAAAATGTGGTGGTCGCGAGCATATGTTGTGGTCGCAATTTATTGGTGTGGTGCTGATGTGAACAATATAAGAACAAATGTAAGGGGAGTAATTTAACAATTTTTATTTAAAAAAAACGAAACAATACAATTATGTTACACGAAAGCCTCGCTTTACGACCTCTCATAGTAAACATTATGTTTATTATCGCTTTTTTATTGCAGATGGGAATTGTCAAGGGAAGATGAAAGAAAGGCTTGTTCCTATCCAGAATCAAACGGATTTCTTACAATACAAAAGTCCGAAAGGAGAGAAGTTGTATAGTCCGAGCAAGGACGGATCCTAGAGGGGGGAACAGCCCATCCGAGTACAGTTCGGTTACAATTTATAAATGATGCAAAGGTACTGCCTTCTAAACTGTTCATAGTCCATATGTATCAATTTTAAAACAACGTTTGAAAAAGCATATTGAGGGTAAACAACTTACTTTGAAAACGTGTTGTTGTTAGGGTTTTTCAAGCAAATGTATAGCTGCATTTCTACCCACACGCGGGCCTTGTCGATCCTTTTTAACACTACACTCTTATGAAAGAAATGATAATTCTATTTATATACATTTATTTTGTGCAAAATGGAACATAGTTATACGCAGAATGATATTTTATTGAATATGCTTTCATTAATATTTTGGGTCTTGTTCTTTGTTTTAAATTCATGACGCTTATAAGATGTGTTCTCTACAAATCATGGGTGTTTCACTTTTTTTTAAATACAGGAACATGAAAGATTGCTTTTGAAACCATTTAAAGTATTTAAATAAGGTCCACAAATGTGTTTGTTTTCCGCTTACCCGACCGATCCTTATTGTTCGTACCGACAGGATATTTGTTTTATCATTTGAAATAAAGTTTAGAAAAAATCACTGTTCGTTTAACTAAATTATTATTATCAAAATTAAGACTGTACCATCTTTGAATTTTATAGAATGTTTTGGAAACACATTTAGAAAACATTGTGAAGTGGGAAATAACTTGCACAGGTAAAAAAGTCAAATTAAAAAGAGTTTCGCCGACCTTCTCCTTCCAAAATGTTTGGCAATGTAAGTGGAAAGAAGTCAACCTAATACATGAGTGTGGTCAAAATTCAACCTTAAATTGCATTTTGCTATATACATTTAAATTGATTGAGCGATCATTGAATCAAATATCAGTGGGGAAAGAAGTAACATTATTGAGCACACTAGCATATATGTTAAACAGTTTAATATAGAAAATATTATATTATCACAATAGCATATAGTTTATGCAGTGTAAAGTAAAACAAAAACAAATTGTCTTTAATTACATATAAAGTATATACTGAAGCATACCAAAACATATCTTATAAAATTTACGTAATTAAAACATACATACAATGTAGGCGTAACCTAAATAAAATCAAACAGCCCGTTGGCCTCATTTCAATCCCAACATTCTCTTTGATAAAAGTGTTAAACAAATGGTAATTTTATTGTAATTGCAGCTTAGGACCAACTTCTAGGATGAATATAACAATATGCTAAGTTATGGTATGTTGCTCTTCTACAGAAAAACGCAGTTGAATATTTAAACAGTATCCTATTGAATTATTAAACGAATGAAATAAACATACAACTATTGCAACACAATAGACTGTCAAACATAATGTAACGAGAACTTTAGCTTGATCATAAATTATGTTACTTAACAGGAAGTGAAATGCACCTTTAAACTAAGAAACGGTTTAATTCATGCAACACAATATGTTCACTGTTACATGAACTTCACAGAAAAAATACATGTACTGACATGTCTAAGAAAACAAGAAAAACAACAACATATTTATGGTCTGAGATTTAAAAAAAAGTTGTGTTTGTTAGTACATATTGCAAATTGAATTAAATAAAAAATATAGCTATAATGTTTTTACACAATTGTTCAAGCACAGTGACAATGGTGTTTTAAATTAAGCAAATGCAAATATATTGGATACCTTTTACTCGATTGGAATTTACTTATTGAAATTGCACAATATTTAATCGTTTAATAAATGTATGACTGTTAAAATACTATAAAACTGTTTAATCCTAAATTTTGTGACTATTCTACCGCCAGAAAAACATTTACGTTTTGACGATTTCGACTTGCGAATCCATGTCTTCTTTGTGGACAGTTTTCATATGCCTGCCATGGCTCGATTGCCACAGAGCTCACACACGAATTTGTGATTGGTGTGTTTCGCTTTTATATGGTTAGATAAAGTTCCTTTGGACGGGAATTTCTTGTTGCACTTTTCACATACGACTTCTGGTGTTTGTCTGCCACAAACAGCCACGTGTCGTTCAATACTTCGTGTGTACGCATACTCCTTGCAACAATTTTCACACGTGTATTTTGTTTCCGTTGCCATGAGACTGACTCATATGTTCATTAATGTCTCGCCTGCAGGCCAATTGTTTGTTGCATATCAAACACTTGTGAGGCCTTTTGTTCAGGTGTACGGCGCGTTGATGTCTTTTCATGTTAAAAACTGTGCTAATTTTTTTACCGCAGAGAAGACAAAGCGAGTTGCGAGTTGATTGTTTATGGATGTTTATGATATGGTAGGAGACTAGGGTTTTTGCACTAAAAATCTTTCCACAGAAGAAGCAGAAGTACTTGTGGTGTTTGTTTGATGTCGGCATAACGTTGCGACCTGAAACATACCAAATCGTTATTAGTATATAACGTGACACTTTAGCAAGACAATATTGAATAAAGACGCGACAGCCTATACAAATATCGCCCTAGATTACCTTCAGTGCATTACAGTTATCGCAGGGTCCGGTTTTGGTGAAATGTTGAATTTCTTTTTATGCACACCAAATTTCATTAGAGAAACCGGTTAATACTCATTATAAAGTTTATGCAGAAGGACGGACAGAAAGACGGACGGGCGGAGGGCAAATCTATTTGAATTTGAGAACTCTAGACTCGGGCCATGAAACTGTTCTACGTACCTTAAAACGAATTTTAATACATTCCTACACATAGAACTGTAATGTTATTTACATCATAATCACGTAAACAAGAAAGTTGACATTAGTAATGTATAGTATCTTCATGTGCATTTATCAAGTGAAGAACCTACTCCGTATTAAAATTGTATTTTAAATTCCGATAATAACGTTACTTGCAAAGTGAAACTGTGCCGTGTTAAAAAAGATCTGGCAATGAGGTAATTCATCTTTACCTGGTATAACAAAATGGAGATGTAAACTTTAAAAGCGTCGTTTGTCTTCTGAAAATCTATCACATTGAGCCTACATAAAATACAGCAGTATTTACAATGGCGCATTTGTTAATGTAGGGCCTATATAACTCTGTAATCAAGCGCTTTTCAAATATTGCAATGTTTATACTGTTATTCGACTACACATAGAGATGACCACATAAATTCAAAACCATACTAAATGATGAACATATACCCATCAATTTAAGGGATTGGTTATTGACTTTCTATATGTAACAATTTATTTATTAAATTGAAATGCAGAGTGATTCCTTAAGTAACCAGCACCAGAGTTCGAACATGAACGAGTCTTGATCAAATGTAGATTGAGTAACAATCAGATGGGTAACATCAGATCGACTACACATAGAGATGACCACATAAATTCAAAACCATACTAAATGATGAACATATACCCATCTATTTAAGGGATTGGTTATTGACTTTCTATATGTAACAATCTATTTATTAAATTGAAATGCAGAGTGATTCCTTAAGTAACCAGCACCAGAGTTCGAACATGAGCGAGTCTGGATCAAATGTAGATTGAGTAACAATCAGATGGGTAACAATCAGACCGACAAGGACGGACAGACAGACGGACTGACAGACAGACACAAAGACTGACAGACAGACAAACAGACAGACATACAGACTCAATTATCCTTCTGTTTTACTTCACATCAGCACCACAACAATAAATTGCGACCACAACATGTGATCGCGACCACACCATTTTTAAAACGACGGGTACACAGTCTTCTTTTCAGCAGAAGTTACGATATTTTTTGTAGCTGAGCATAGTTATTAAAAACGAATATAAAATGGGATTTCTAAAAATGTCATAATATCGTAAAAATATAAGAATTTTTCATGGTCAACATCACATGAACCAACCTGTGTAAAGTCTTTGAGGCTAGGATATCGGATTTTTCTCAAGAATTTTGCCAGAATAGTAAACAATTTTAAAATTGGTATCGAATAGCATTCCCCGATTTTTAAATTAAGATCTGTATGTCTTCGGGAAACGAAAAAAACAAAATCGTACTCACCGTTTGCATCCATTTTTTGAAATTGCCAGCACATCGGAAGCTGCATTGCGACATTTTACGCACAGTACACTAGCGTTATGGTCGCAATGATTTCACCCCGTGCGAAAGCATGACGTAGATGCCCGTTATATATACTGGAGTGTAAATATGACAGTTATATTCATGTTAAAATTGTTTAACTTTCAAAGGTCATTTCTTCTATTTCAAGTATTAAATTATCGTTCATAACTTTATTACTTCAAACAGCGTTTACTGTATTGTTTTGCATATGTTATTGAAATTTTTTGTATGTGCTCGCATGTACCTGACTTTAAAAGACCTAAGCAATATAATTCTTATAGTAACGTGATAAACAATAAAAAATGCGAGATTGAATTTTTAATTGGACGATTGCAAGACCATGAACACTTTATGCAGCACAAAGTAAAATATCCTAAATGCCGAAGCATGCGGGATAATTTACTATTCTACAAAACTCACAAAACAATGTGAACAGTGTGAGAATAAATACTGGACTTTATTGAAACAAAAGTACGAATTGAGAACGCGCCCAGACACATCCAATTGACATTGTGACATTGAGTTGCACTAACAAGCTGATATACATGCAACCTATTAAATAGACTGTTGTTGATACAGTTATATGCCTATTAACAACCATGTGTATTGTCCAGCAATTCTTATGTAACTTATTGACCAAAATACAAACTCTGGTTAAAGATGTGTGGCTTAGCCAAAATTAACAAAGATATTTAACATGCTAGTTATAGCATAGACTTTTTGCACAAAGTTACTACGGGCGTTTAGAATACAGAACGTTCTGTTACCCTACACTGAACATCTATACGTGCGGTTGTCAGAATGGTGAACGACTACGTTTTGTTGGGAAAAGAGTGCCCAAGTGGTAAGATTTTTTTATTACGTATAGTGTCTTTAATAAAAGCATAACTCTTATATATTTCTAAAATACTTCAGCGTTCTCATATTACATGCACGAGGTCGTTTGCTTATTCTATCCTGTAATTTGGGTATTGGTTGTATTTGTCCTGGAGAAAACTATTTCAATTATTATTTTTAAACTGGTTTAACCGGGTTAAAATTACACATTGCGGGTAAGTCAGTCCTAAATACAGAATATTTGAAGTCGCAGAAGTACGTATGGAAAAATGCAAACGCGCCTTAATATGAAACAACGATCCCTGCGTTTAATACATAATTTGTGTGAATGAAGTATTTAAAAAATGTTTAATTTCAAGGAATATGTATTTATATATTATTATTTAATTATGCTTTGAAAACCAAGAAAACATATAGAGAAAAAGGATGAAACTCTATTTCTACAACATTATGACTATAAAATGCGATAATGCAATATTCGATACTTAGGTAGTAAGTTGATTGATAAAACCTGAAAAGACAATCGAGGGCCATATGGAAAAAATGCATGATTATTTAAGTTTTTATGTGACACAAATTGTGATTGTCATGATTATTACCAAAAAATAATATAGCAAAATCTTAAAGTGTATTCGAGCTTGGTAAATAAAAATAAGTTTAAAGACCAGGGGTTGTTTGAGGAATTAGTACATTATTTCAGTTGTATGTTTGTTGCATAATATTTATGATATTGTGTGCTATGGTAACAGATGCTATGGATACAGAAATAATTGAAATCTTAAAACTGGATCGATAGCTCAAGGAAGAACGTCAGCTCAGCTGATGACACTTGGCTCGTGGATAGAAGGCAAAACGTAATATATTCATTTTGCGATAACTCAGTAATGCGATAAAGCTAGATTGATAAAACATAGTATGTGGACAGAGGGCTATGTGGCGTATATGCGCGTTGTTTCAGATTTAATGTATATCATGCACATGTAATGTATTGATTAGAACACCTAAGCTCTTGTTTTAGTTTATTAAACAATCAAGTGTTTATGATAATTTGTCCTTATTTTGTGTAAAGGACTGGTCTATATTACTTATCTTTATTGTGATTGTAAAATATCGGATAAGTGATATCTATCAATTAACGATGGTGATAACACTTTTAAAAGACGAATTAAACATGCTATCAATAAAACAAATGAACATTTTTTAGGCTTTTCCTATAAGTCGTTAGAAGTCCATTTTTACAAACGGACTGCCATATCAAACATGCAAATAACATTTTATGACAGTGTGAAAGGTCTTCAAAATCACTGTCTAAATCATAGCAGATTATGATAGGTACAATTCTAAAACACTTATACTTATGACCATTAGTCCCTTTATAACTAAAAGTTCCAAATCCCTTTAATAATATAACGGGTATTTTATAAGAACATGGATATTATTTTTACTTTCTTTGGTCGTTTTCAATTCTTCAAACTATGAGTACCTGTTGGAAGTCATATACTGCATCGTTACCCTGATTCATATACTCTGTAATTAACTTTTATTGCATTATTCAAACATTTGTTTTTATATGTCAAGGCAAACCGCAAGCATCAAACTACTTTACAGGACATGCATAATTCATTATATGAAATCGTTAAAGGAATCGTGGGCCTAAACGCCAAAGCCTCAGCAAGATGTGTGTGCATCAAGTCATGAAACCGATGTTTAACATTATCATCATATTTTGTAATTAAATGCAAAAATTGAACGAAAATAACCATTAGGTATGAGAAATGAACCTCGCGACATCATTAAACAGACTTCGTTTTTGTATACACATGAAAATTCACAAACTGCATGTACTACAAATTATAAACAATTTTCTTTATTTTTATTATTTTCTAGAATAATCCCGATGCAATTAGTTCGACATTTTAGCATCATGGCATCGTCGATAGTGATGAAATAAAACAAAGCAATAGAGGATATTTGTTCATGTCAGTGGAAGATCGTTTGTTATTTCACGAGTGATCATAGAAAATATATTTTCACGAGTGGCGCATAGTGTGTATTTTGGTTCCGTAGTCTTTTTTCTATGATTACGAGTGAAATAGCAAACGATCTTACACTGACATGAACAAATTGTCTGTTTTATGCCCCTTTTTCAAGAAAATAATTAACAGCTGTTTTCCATTCGCTGAAAAGTTACCCTTTCTCCCGTGGCGTGCTAAAAACAATTAAATACACAAAATGACGTCATTATACCAGCAAAATTCTCCGGTTAAACTCTTATACAATGTAAATAAACGGTGAAAAAAGCATAAAATTAAAAAAAAATGTTGGAATCGATGGAATATCGTTTTTATTTCACTCTTGATCATAAAAAATATATAAATCTTGTAAGTAAATATTGATCTGATAATCTAAAAATAGAAAAAGTAGTTCCGAAAATTTGTTATTTTCTCCGGTGAAAATAACAAATTGTTTATTTTCACTGCTGTTATTTCACTGCAGAAATGTCATATTGTATCATTAGGTATACAAAGAATTACATTTCTATGCATTTTTTATCGATTGGTTATATTGTAGCAAGATCACTTGTCATACTTTTAAAAACAAATTATTTCTGCATGATAAAACTAGACAAACCGTCAAGAAAGATACAGCTTTGTGTTTATTTTTGGATAAAAACTGAACTGTGCAGACAAGTTTGAGGATAATAAAGAAGAATTAAAGCCGGAGTATTAATTTTTTTTTTAATTATGTTTTTATAACAATTTATAATGCTTTAAATGTATAGATTATTGTAGATATGAATAATTTGCTTTTGTAAAGATTTTATTTAAACTTTCATTATATATTGCGATTGCTTTTTTTACTTCATACGCCTTTTGTCCCGAAGCAAATAAATTTAATTTTAATAGGCGAGCAAAATGTCATTGACGCATCTCAAAAACACAGTTTGTTCATTTATTATTTAAAGTTAAACTGAATTTGTAATACAGACCTATCACATAAATGCAAATACTCGTTAGAGATTTTTTGGCAGAAACACTACTTGACTATACAAAGACAAGATCTAAATAGAGTTCGTAGAAAATATTACAGGGTACAACGAAACGCGTTTATATCAGAGGATTGTATCATATGGTTAAGAGACTCAAGTCGTCAAAAGCAGAGATAAACTGAAACAATTTTTTCATTGAAACTTTCTTTGAGTCTTTTTCTATATACTAGAAATTGAAATATAATAGAAGTATCCATTTGCTAAAAATCTTCTCTTTACGAGGGAAATACTTTAATAAAGCAATAAACTTGGTAATTTTCATAAAGGTTTAGTAACAAATAACAAATGATGTATTATCATGAACAGCGCTCACAAACTAGCGGGGTTTTTTGCGATCGATAAATAATGATTTTTATTTTAGTTTTGTCTTTCATAAAAAAAACATTTGTGTATAAAAGAATAAGCACAAGCAATGATTTGATTAATATTAAGGACAAAAACGCCAATGTCATAGTAACGAGTGTAGATATCGGAGTAGAGGTGGCATTCTGATAAAAATAAACCCAAAGAATACATGTTTATTCATACAATATCATGCTGTATTGGGTAAACAAAATAGAGATTTGATTTAACGATTTATGTGTTATCTATTACGTTATCTTTTTATATTAGACAAATAAAATACCCGTGCTTGTGTTTGCGAATACCATAAGATATGTAAATAAAAAAGATAGCTCCAAAGATCTACACTGTCCGGTTTATTTCGGTTTCTTCCCTTGGCTACCATAGTTCACTTCCCTATCCAGGCGCCTGTGATGCAAGTGTTTGAGGATTCCAACTTTTTTCATCCCCCAGCACAAGACCACACCAAAATTTAATAATTTATATGAAAAGGCAAGTATCATAGAAAACATGTATTATCCTTTATCATATTATCTTTAACTTGATGCGATCAACTAAAAACACATATAAAACAAAACCCTCCATAACTAAAAAAAATATGACACTACTTAACGACGTTTGTTTCATTTGCCCACAAAATGAAAACCATTTGCACTAAAACTGTCTATAAAATACAAAAGAAAACTGCAAACTCAAACATACCTGGAACGCATCGTCTCTTTGCGGTATCATAACTAAAGAATGGAAAACACTTGCAAACCCCGTGAAAGCAGTTGGAATAAGGCACCCAACAATCTGAATCATAGGTACACGGGAGGCCACATTTCTGGCCTTTAACATTCTCTCTCCAGCAAAACCAGTCCTGATTTTGTTGCGTAGTTCGATGGCACAATTGAAGGGGCTTGCAGAACTGAGTGTAGGCGACATCTACCATCAACTATATCAAATACGGCGAGTTTACAGATGAACGAGGCTAGCACACAAGCCGACATGCATTCATCTATTGAACCTAATGCTACGTCATTGTCAGGAGCTTGTACGTAATTATAGTCGCTAATATGTTCGAATGATTCACCATACGAAGGGCAATCTGAAATGTAAACACAACGTTAGTACTATTTTTTTTTAAATAATATATTAATAGTTTTAAAAGTATATTGATACACCATATAATCTTAAGTCGATTCGTAATGAAATAGCTTCAATTGAAATCAGATTAACAGCAGAAAGCAAAGCAAGCATCACACTGCAACTCAACCGAAAATTTGAGAATCTGAAACAACTTTTTCAATTTTGTCAATTTACCAAACCGTGAAAAGATCCCTTTAACAGAGCATGACTTCACTTTGTTTAAGGGTATCGACGACTCCAAAAAAATTTAACATCGAACGACCCCTTGTCTGTCACCCTTGACTGAGGGTCATGTTTTATTTGTCGGCATTGACTTGTTATTCTCTTCGGATATATGTAAGCTGTTCATTAATTCAGATTTTTCTGTCGTAGGAACCTCAATGTATTTCAAGATGTGTTGTTGTTGGATGTATTCATTATGTCCTAAACGTATTGGAGTAATAATGAGGATTACACATCATAAGGTCAACCTTGGAGTAGAAACAACATGGCGATGGAAAATATCCAATGACAAGTCAGTAAAGTAAACAAGATTGGATAATTGTTGATGATTGATTTTATACTAAAGCATAGTTTAAATAACTCACCTCAGTTACGCTATCAATACCTTTTCAGATACAGAAACACACATATGAAAGATGCGTTTCGCTCCAAACAAGAGAAATACAAAACAGCACCCTTAAATCACGAGGTATATGCGTCACTGCATATGTATTTGTAATCTGTTCAATGTTATCAAATTCCTTTCTCACAGAGCATGGCTCATATATGAAGAGGTCTCTATATGAGCTGTTTCTTGAAACATTAATATCAATTGCTACAAAGTGTTGATACTTACACTGATGTTTTTGTGAAGCGCTTTGAATACAACCTCATGACCTGATCTCATTTGGCTAATAAATTGAACTTTTTTACTTATCTATAATGTAAAAAATCTGCACACAAGCTGGTCATCGTTCATTTGAGTTCATTAGAATCTAAGAAAATCATATGTTTAATAAAAATGCCACAACAAACACACTCACTTCGCAAATGTGGGAATTTAAATTTGGAAATTAGTATTTTATAGACATCCCTAGATATGTTTTTGTTTATTTTCAATAAACATATCGGTCGTGCTCTGTGAAAAAGGTGTAATGCATGTGCGTGAAGAGTCGTCCCAGATGAACATGTGACGTCCTCAAAGGCTTATCAGGGACGACACGCCCCGCTTTTGCAATATTTTTTCTTGAGGTAAGTCTCTATTAAGCAAACGTCTAGTTTAGGCGGAAAGTGTCGTCCCTGATAATCCTGTGCAGGTTTATCTGGGACGACACTTTACACACATGCATTAGACCCCCTTTTCACAGAGCGCGGCCTATATGCAAACCTGGTAGAGACCTGCATTTGCAAGTGTTTTTTTGTGAAATAAACACCTTCCAAACGACTAAACCGTTTGTTAAACATCGTTATTCTATTGTATTTTTATTTTTGTGAAGCCAATGATAAAAATGTTGTTTTTCTTTCTGACATTCTGTCATTCTGAATCAAGTTTCAATGCTGAAAAGTAACGTTCATGCTATAAAAATCCACGTATCACGCACAGATTCATAGTTATGTTTTTTTCAAGTGAGACATTAAACCTTTTTTTCTTATAATAAGCCAGTGCATGTCAAGAAAAATCAATATTTAAATTAGATGAATCGTTCAACTGAAAATTACTTCCTTTGTAAGAGTGTATTAAATTAATATAGCTTTATTAGACCATTTGATCGAATTTAATTTAAATTGAGTATATTTGTTTCGTGTAGATCTACATAACAATCGTCACTAATATCGGATTTAAAGAAATTTTACGATTTCAACTTAACAAATCGTTATTACCCTGCAGAGTTTTAATTGATGCACGTTGAGCCATTTTAACAGCGGAACGGAATGAGCTATTAAAGCTATTGAAAACAGCATACCTAGTCACGGTCAACGGATTTAAACTGCGTAGTTTCAAAACTTCCGTATTGAGATGTTGCCACAAATCACTTGACTGCATGTCGATCGAACGTGAACTCGATACAGAAATGTGGACTGTTCGAATTGTTATTACTGTATTAACTATTTATGAAGTCGGTGTTTCGGGTAAGTTCTTTTAAATTCAAATTATTTATTTATTAAAACATCGCTATTAATGTTTGGTTGGTATCGCTGCAATAACTGAAATAAAACAAAAGTACGCGAAGTAACTCATACTTTATGTCGTGAATTTATGAACTGTTAATATTAGTATAAGGATATGTTAGTTATTTCTAGTTTTAGCCTATATTTAAAAACAATGTTGGTTCGTAATGTTTTATAGAAAAGTGGCGAATAAAGCTATGTTAATTGTAATTATATTAGAATGATAAACGTTTGCACTTGCGTGTGATTACTGTTTTCAAAGTCTCGATAACTATTTTTTTAATTTATCAATATTAAGTAACATCATGCAAAAAACTTAATATATATTAAATAAATAAAGCTACGCTAGTGGGCATTTTGCGAAAATATTCTCCACATTCCACGGCCTTTTTATTTTTGTTTATGCTTATATTTATGAAAACAGAATTAATCATTCAAAACATTAAACACTATTTATTATATCACTTGTTCGTATTGAACGTAGTTTACTTGTGCATGGTATCCAATAATTATTTATGTGGTTTATATTTATTTTATGCTTTCCGGTGGTTTATAGAGAAAAACAGTGAATTTAAACAGATAATTTCACTGTTCCATACAGTGAAAATTATCGATAATTTTCACGGTTTACTATCAAATGACGTCATTTGTTGACGAAATGACGTCATTATCCCAGCGAAATTCTTTAGTCAATCATAAAATGAAAAGAAAAACTTGTTAAATTCGGTGGATAATCGATTTTAATTAACTCGTGATCATAGAAAAAATATATTTTCTATGATCACTCATGAATTAAAATCGATAATCCACCGAATCCAACAAATATCCTCTATATATTATACGCCATCGGTCAATTTGTTCGAACTGGCTTGCCAATGTCGTTTATGGTCATACAAACTCAATCATTAATATTTGAACGTGCATTAATCAGAATTATAGAGTGAGCAAGCATCTTTATTTAAGATTAAAATGGGCATCGTGATAGTTATGTAAATATAGTGTCAAAAGAAGGCCATATTACGCATTAATAGGCAAAAAAAATGCTATGTACGGGAATGTTTTTTGTTAATGTTTTCGGTAATGCGTTATGGTAATATTACTTGCAAGCCTTGACGAATATTTATTCAAACTTTAGGGATATAATACCTTATTCTGCATTTTGTAGCGTATCATTTTACATTAAACGTTACTTCAGTTTTGTATAAACACTTCCTGATTAGATTCGGTTATCACTGGTATTTGCTACCATTAACGGGAAATATTCAGTTAGGTATGTTCTGTTTATTGTAATTGTTTCATGTGTTAGAAGAACAACAACAGCCAATGACTAATGTTCGAACAATCTTCGCTATAGCTCTTCTTTATCTGAATATAATTAATATATGAAATAAGGAACTAGTACGATGCACTAATACGGCAGAATTGACAATGTTAAACCATAATCAGTTCGTGACAGTTTAACCTGTTTGTGTAAGTTAGGCCACGAATTTCTAATTTAAAAGAAGAAGTTAATTATAAAATTATTTGTAGTGATTGTTCTTCGTTAATTAATCTTAAATCATTCGTTTGTATTTTAAATGATTCGGAGATATGTGAAATTGCGGCTTTACCACGCATCGACGACGATTTGTCGCAAATAACGCCAATCATACTTTTGTTGAAAACACATAATATTTTTTTATTTTTGGAAGAAGTCCATTTAGAAAATCGCAACATATAATCAATTCATCGTTTTTCAATAGAATTTTGCAGTTTATGTAATATATTTTATATCAAAATTAATAGGTATGTGGAAACGGCGTAAGCGGCCACCCGTCCCTTTTTATTTTTTCAAAGGTCCAAAAATATGTGTGATTTTATTTTTTGTAAAGTACATTTTGCAGTGACTGTTTAATAAGCATATTTTCTGTGGTAAGTCTATTTTCTCGTTAATTTAACATCATCTTGGTATATTAAAATATAATAAAAAGTGAGTGTATGGTTATATTGTACGTGTTCTGTTTATGAACGGTCAATAATAATCATCCCAGTTCAATTTTTTAATCGCGCGTATATATTAGAAAGCGAAAAGATACTTTGAAGAATCAGTTGTTCTTGTTGTAGTGTTTTATTTAAATTAATGTTTGCTTTAATTTGTATATTGTTTAACTACTTGTCATGTTTAGCATGACAATGTTTTCACACGTGATGTTCATAAAATGCAATAGTTTTGGAAGAAGGCATGTGGCCCCTTTCATATAAGCTACATTTGTTTTGACGCATGTTAGCAAATTTGCGAATAAGTGAAAAAAGTTATGTCTTACAAATATATTTTAACAACATTCTTAGTCACTTGTTTACACATAAAAACGCGATGCATTTAAAAATACACATAATAATTAACTATCTGGCACCGTTACAGCTTAATACCAAACCGGAAGATATAAAGCGCTATTCACAAATCGTTGATCAAGTCACAGTGCTTTGCTTATCAATTGCGGTGTTTTAAACCTTCCCGTATTGAGAAGTTTAGCCATTCATACACGACTTATATCGATATTGCAAACAATGCTTTAATTGAATTTTTGACGTTTCGCATTATTGTGACTGTATTTCATTTTTACAGTCGATTGTTCGGATGAGTCTTGAGTTAAATGAATTATTCACCATCGCCCTGTGCTTTATATATATATAATATTATATTAATTAAAAAATATATATATTAAATAACATGAATTTAAATTCTGGTTATCAAGACGAGGATGGACAAAAGGACACTGATTTACCCTGTAGTCTCAAGCCAATAAAACGCAATATATGTCATTGTAGTTTGATGCTCTTTTGTTAATTCTGAGTTGTTTTATGAGTGAGTAGTTCGGCATATTTGCAGTATTTACATTTTTATTCAAAGTGATACTTTAATCATTGTTAACTTGTTCCATTGAGTTAATTGCTATTTTCTAAAGGTTGTTGGTATTATTACGTATTTAACATAACATAACATGACATTACATTTATTAGGCATAACACAGCATATTGCACATTTATTGCGTATACACGGTGTGTGTTTGTGAGATAGCAAAGACATGGTGCATATATTTGAGAAGTACAACACAAAAAGACGAATACGAATAGTGGGTTAAACAGAAAAGAAAAAACGGCATGTCAAAATCATTCAAAGAATATAATCAATAAGCGATTTACATTATAAATATATAATTTCGGTTGTGAATTTCATTTACAAAAAAAGAAAAGTTATCATTTATTCGTGTACTTTATATACAGTCGTGCTCGATTTACAGTTTGAATGACTGCGGCACAATGTGGCTTGTTAACAAGTAAGGGCTTCAAATTCATCTGCTCATTTGCGACAGCCAATAACAGTAAGGATTTTGACAATTTCCTAGTTTGCACATCTGCATATGTTATAGATGCCACTTTAATCCCAAATATCATCACTAGCCTATGAACGAATTCGTTACAAAAGTTAGTTTGGAACGGATATAATGTGTGTTACAAATGTTAGTTTGGCACGGATATAAAGTGTGTAACAAATGTTAGTTTGGCACGGATATAATGTGTGTTACAAATGTTAGTTTGGCACGGATATAATGTGTGTTACATATGTTAGTTTGGCACGGATATAATGTGTGTTACAAATGTTAGTTTGGCACGGATATAATGTGTGTTACAAATGTTAGTTTGGCACGGATATAATGTGTGTTACAAATGTTAGTTTGGCACGGATATAAAGTGTGCGTCGTTTTGTTGACACGGCCTTTATTTTACTAAACTTAATTGTTTGCTTTTGTATCGCAACTTCGAATCTAATTCCAATGTGTAGTTGAAGCTTTTGTAGGTTTAATGAATGTGTAGGGTACATTGTGTCACTCTCAATAAATTGATATATACTGAGTTGGGTTGTGAAACAAATTATCTAAAATTATCCCATTTTAATGCAAAACAATTAATAGCGTTATATAAAAAATCACAAACATAATCATGTGTCATGTTCCATGTACACTATACGTGGGTAATGTGGTATTGAATAATGCAAAAGCTTAATCACAAAAGAAGCGCGATGTTATAAATGCAGATTAATTTTTACAGTAAAAAATGCAAAATGTAAAGATGAAAACCTAATCATACATTTACTCCATTGTGACAATCTGCATTACTGGTCTTTTGCACTTGAATTTAAGTTAATAATCAAAACAAGAAAATCGTTTTCAGCAAATCTTATTATTAGGTATCTTGTTTGTTTTGCTATGCATGAGCAGTCCCATATGACATGTCATTTCAACTCCCCTATTAAAAAGTGTTAAAACTGTTTAATATATTGTTCATTTTTTACTAAAGTTGCAATATAATTTATATAATGTCACGTTAATAAAGTATAGGAATATGTTTAAACAGGATAGTGTGTTATAAAAGGTAAGCACGAGAAAATAAAAACGTGTTGAACAATATGTAAAATTTATAAAACTAAATAATTGACATTATTGATGCTTTAGTGTTTTTGTCGTAAAAAAATCGCTATCATATTCGCATAACATAAATATTTTAAATATATAATAGAATCGTCATGCAATATATTAAAGTATCATGGACAGGAGAACAAATATTTTAGTTAGTTAATATTAAATTCACACCACATATGACAACGATGTGCAATTGCACATTATTAAAGTTTTACAACCATTTTACGAGTGTAAGACTAGTCTTAACTTTAATTTGCATATGAAGACAACTGCTATATTCCTCAGTGTTTTAATACTATTCGTTTTAAGTATTACAGTTGCTTAAATCGTTTAAAGATAACAACCATATACGTAGTAATGTAAATTTATAAGAGTCATTATGCCCCCGTGATTTAAGTGTTATAAAATTGAAGCACAGTAAAATAACTGGTGCGTGGTATTTTGTATAAATACGAACAAACATCAACAGGCTTTACACTGACGGGATTTAAAAAAACTAGATCCACCAAAGCAGATAAGCACATAATTTTTTGTTATCAAACTTTTCTTTTGCATATTAACTTTGGAGATAAAAACGGTGTAGTTACATAAACAATGTAATATGACCGCATTGCTTTATGTCGAACGACGCGACAAGAAGACGGTTTAACTTTTACAACTAACTGCGTATAACGAGTGTTGAGCTATTGCTTATTGTCTGCAAACAAAAAAGGACTTCAAACCGTCTTACTGTGTTATGAAAGAGTTACCGTAATTACTCTAAGCTTTCGGACACTTAAACATAATTGACCAATTAGATACGAAAAATATTCAAAAATAACAGGTGTCCGAAAATTTAGAGACACACATTAAGGTGTCCGCAAATTATAGATATATTGAAATAAATGCAATAAATCAATGTACACTAATTTCTTGTGATTCACTCTACTAGTTCTGCTTAAAAAATAGATGCAACTTCACAGAGTTGCTAACTCCTGCCTGAAATGTTACGGAACACAAAAAAAGTAAAAACAGAAAACATTCTGTGTCCACTGTATCAAATGCTGTTTGGTTAATCCTTTATTTGCTGCCGATATACATGGTTATTTACATAAGTTAGCGAATGTAATAGTCTATTGCCATCAGACATGCATCTGACAGGTTTAAAGATATTAATCAGGTTGTACAAATCCATGATTGAAGTGTCACTAGATAAGCGAAAACAGTGCCGACGTCTCTAGAATATGGCGGTAAAGTATACTGTCCGAAAATTAAGAGACATTCATTATGGACGAAAACCAGTATGTCCGAAAATTTTGAGTCACGAACTATAATTATTTTTGCTAAAAAAAGAGGGTGTCCGAAGAGTTAAAGTAATTACGGTAAGTATTCTAATGTAATAGAATACTTAAACAGATGACTCGTGTATATCACAAATCAAATATATGAGGTAAGGGAAAAACGTTATAATTAATTCATAAACATCCATATACAATAGGCCTATGCTGATTTAAACTTTAAATCAAGAAGCACTGTGTGAACTGAGTGTTTTCTAAGACTTTGAGTTGGCCAGGCAAAAAAGCATTTTAATGGTTGAAACAATGATTAAATAAAAATAAAATATTTTGTTCGAATAATTAAGACTCAGGGCGCGGATTAAAGAGAATAACAGGTTACTGCCTGATCTTTTTGTAATATATCAGGCAAGGCTTAGAATAATATAATTCGTGCCGAGCCTGATATATTACAAAATATCAGGCAGTAACTTGTTTTTCTGTTGTTCGTACCTCTACGTCCCCGACTTTAAAGAAATAATGAAAAAATCGCTAAAAAGCTGTAGTTTTAGCGTGCAAGAATATGACTTTTGTCGTTTGCCGTGTTAATAATGACGTCATGAGCACGCGAGCTTAATATTTTTTTGCTGTTTGTGTTGCATTTTGTGTTTAAAATATATTACATCTTGGTATCAAATAGTTTGTTTTGTTCAATCTGATTCGATTTTACTAAAAATGATTACTTTATAGTTGATTCCGAGTAATATGACCATCCTGCACACATGACTGATATAAGAACTTCCTGTTGACCATGATATAAAAAAATATATCAGGTAACGTTATATCAGGCTGATATCAATGCGGTGGTATGACAAAATAGAGTGATGGGATGACATGAAATGTTAAAGGGGCCGTCCAACAAATTGGTAATTTACAAAATTAAAAAAAGTTGTTTCAGATTCGCAAATTTACGTTTTTGTTATGCTATTTTTGAGAAAATAGTAATACTGGCCATTTACCATGCTCTTAAATATCCATAATATGCATGTTTTGACGATTTGAAAACCTGAACATTATAAAGCGTCGTGCGACGCGAAACGATTTAATTATTTTGAAAGTTCTGTAGTTATATTTTGGGAAACTAAGAGGATTGCTTATATAGGTAAAAATACATCCGCTCTAAGCATGAGCATGGATGGTCGAGTGGTCTAGGCGGGAGACTTTTTACTCCAGGACTGCAGGGGTCAGTGATTCGAGCCCTGTTGAGGGTTACGTATTTTCCTTTTTTTAAATTGTATTCTCGTTTTTTTACAGGAGATTTTTAGGTCAAATGTTTAAATATATCAATATAAAGCATTTAATGACATGCTTCAATACATGCCAAAATCTGTTGGACTGCCCCTTTAACACGAGAATATTATTTTAAAAATTCTTCTAGAACAAAATTATTTTGAAAATGATTGCCTTTTATGTGAATGTACTTGTTAGCATAAATAAGCTTCTGAATGTACATTGACTGATTGGCATATGATCATGTATGGAAATTCGATACTTATACTGTAAACAACAATTGTACTCTTTTATATACAGAATACTAGGTTAGCGTTGAATAGAGAGAAGTTTATGTTGCGAGGCTTAGAACGCCGGGAGCGCGAGCCTTGGCGAGCGCTTTCGGTGTTGGAGTCGAGCAATATAAACTTCTATTTTCAACGCTAACCCTAGTATTCGATTTATCCCATTGAATTTTTAATAAACACTATATATAAAGGTCTTCATTTATTATGCCCTGTGATCAGTTAAAAATTATAAAAGTTACTCTTAGAGCAACTTAAAAATAAGTAAAGTATTGTTTTCTTGCATCTTTTTTGTAGAATGTGTTGTATTTTATTTTGCAGATGCCTTGTCAACGGGGTATATGGTGCTCGGATCCAATATGAAGAGTATGTCAAATGACACGACCCACTTGCTCTCAATTCCGCTTGAGACAGAAAACGGAACCACTATCATTGCCACAAACCGTGAATGGATGATTAGTTACGAGAACTACTTAAGTCGACCTGAGAGTATCGACGTGGATTACGGTCGGAAGCAGTTGTACATTTATAACCGCTACACGGCGGCTCTTCAGAAACTAAATTTTTATCCTGAGAACGGTTTTCCAAATGTGACACTTACATATCTGCATTCCGGACTTTCTAGAGGCGAAGTGAAGATAGCTTTGGATTGGATCTCAAACAACATTTACTGGACAGATCCGACGTTTAGATGGGTCGCAGTTCAGTCATTACGAAATGATGGACATTACAAACTTATCGTTAACGATAACGTCGAGAAACCTACTGGAATTGCCGTCGATCCGATTCACCAGTAAGTTACTTTTTGGCTTGTTGTTTTCGTTGTCTGATTATAATTTAACGCCATGTTATTCAAACAATCTAGTTTTCTTTTTTAAGTATAATTAAACGTAGATAAACAAACAGTATGTTAATTGATATGCTCAACCACTCAACGTAGGACAACTATAAAAATATGTTTTTAAAAGCCGAATCGAGTCAGCGGATTATTATTCCTCTTTAACAACTGAATCGAAGAAATACAACTTGAATACTGACATAATGTATGTGACCAGCACAATATGCTTAATTAGTATGTCGCCATTTCTAAATAAAAAAAAGCTCAGTCAATAATATTTTCTTTTCGCAAGAGACAGTTGTCTCTGTGGATATAAAAGTTTCTGTTATGAGTAAATCCATTCTTGAATATTATTTTACTGGTTTGCACATACACTTTTGTATCTTTTGATTTAAGATACCTATTTTGGAGCGATGTTGGGTCATTGCCGAAGATCGAGCGATCCAGTCTTACCGGAAGCAGCCGTAAAACCATAGTGTCTCAGGGCATATCATATCCAATAGCTTTGGATGTGGACATTTCCTCGTCAAAGCTGTACTGGGTTGACAATTACCGTGACTCTGTGGAGCGATCAAATTTAGATGGTACAGAACGAATGATGATTAAAAGATTGGCGCACTCGACATTTCTGGACATACAAGTCTTTTCCGTACGTATTATTTGTTTGAAAACTAACAAACATAATTGATACCTAAATATTTTAATATTCGTTTGTTTCTATTGGTTTTGGTTTTGTTACATGTGTAATATAATAATAGTTATTCTATATAGAACTATGTTTCAGGACGTTATTTTAACAACAGATATTGACCTTAACTTAGGCGGATTAGTGCGTCTATTTAACAAGGACACCGGCGTAGACGACAAAGGCAACACAATTGTCCGATCAGCTAAAATGGATTTTCACATTACCTGTGTAACTTTGTATGCACCACAACCTACGACGACAGGTTAACCAAAATGATCACCGCATTAATTGTTTTCTTTTGAAAGCTTCGATTCCCGTAATATGCGGATTGGATAAATCTCGTTTTCAAGACGATATTAAATAAATGCCATCTCCAATGCCCATATTGAATATGCAATAGGGATATTGTAAATGCCTTAATTCACAGCCTAATTATCACTTCCACTTAATAAATACTTTTATTTAAATACTTTCGAATAGCAAATATACGTTTGTTGTCCAAGATACCAATAATGTATATAAAAAATTGTACGCTTTAGATGTCTAACATTTTAAAACCATACAGGCAACATTCTTATTTACAGATCATTGTGCAAGCAGTCCCTGTGAGAGCATATGTGTGAGTGAATCTACAAGACCCGTGTGTCTGTGTGCGGAGGGATTTGCGTTGAATTCAGATGGACGCACCTGTTCTGGTAAAGTTGGTCATACTTTGAATCTTTACTTTATGAAACACATGAACAAACGTTTAGCACACGACCAATTTCAAGATAAATATGTATAATTTGACAAAAAACAAGTATTATAAAAAAAATCCAAATCGTTGAGGAACGTATTATGTTAAATGATTTCATATTCACATTATGTATACAAGCTATGAATCTTTGGTAAGTTTTGTATACATACGGTTAAATGTGTGCACGTGATTGCAGAGACTACTGGTTCCCTTCATCGTGCCTTAGTCTGGGCTACAACAACAACTTTATGTGCTGCTGATATACGAGGGATTCACGACGAAAGTGAATACATAACGTCTAACAAGACCTGTTTCTCTAATGTTGGATCAGACATAAATTGGATAACAGTCGGTATGAGACGAAGTCTATATAAATATTCAAAGGAATTATTTCAAAACTGAAGTAATTAACATATATGGTGGATACAATGGTATATTACCGTGTAGCATTGATGCCTCGTGATATAATATTAAAGCTAGAATATGCATAAACCTTTATTTTGTATTGACATATGTAAGTTAATTATTTGATTGTTTTAACATTTCCATTTGCATTTAATTTTAAGTATGCAATAAGGTATAATCTATACATTTAGATTCTCACGATCGAAATATAATCTTTGCGGACGGCAGTGACATATTTGCGATGACATTGGATGGAGTTCATACAAAGCAACGTATTATATCGGCAACGGAAACCGTGACTGGTATTGTTTATAAAACCAATCGAAAAATGCCTACATTAATGTTGTTTGTAATTTAAAAATACATTTTACATGGTTAATTAATGTGAAACTTAACATTTTTATGACATGCTTTAAAGTAATAAAGCATATTTAGCCTGTAGAAAAATAAGTTTTTTAGAGAACAATTCTTCAAAAAGACTAATAGTATTGTTTAACACTTCAATCAGGCCTCGCAGTAGATTGGGGAGACAAGAACGTTTACTGGTGCCAAGGACAGCAATCTGGAACAGGGAAAATAAATGTTTTTTCTCAAACAACTACAAACATACATACGCTCATTTCAAGCGGATTGGATAATCCAAAGGCTCTAAATATTATTCCTTTACTAAGGTAATAAACGTATTAACGCGTGCGTTCAACGACGCAAAAATGGCATCACGTTAATTCATCGGCGATGATATCCCAATAAAATAGACACACCAACCTAACAAATAAACAAATCTGAAGTAAAATGATTAGTTTAGTTAGTCAAACTAAGTACTTTGAAATATGAAATGTTGTCAAATATTAACGCTTAGAAGATACTGTACTTGTTTACTATTGAAGTTGGTACCTGTTTTAGAACAATGGTATGGATTAATGGGAGATTAGGAAGCTATCAGATCAAGAAGGCTCATGTCCATGGAACCGATATTCAGACTATTGTAAGTTTTATGGACTTGTCCGAACCTCGAGACCTTACTGTTGATGCAGATTCCCAAAGGTTTGTGCATATATTGTTTAAGCATTTAAGAAAATGCGTATTCAATGACATGTATTGATAAAACAACAATAATACTGCAAACCTTTGCTTTTTTAATCTTTTATATGGTCTGTTATAGACTTAAACACTGATATTTCACAAATTTGATGTAACAATATCTTATTCTAACTATATACTTTCTCTCATAATTCTTCGTTATAATATATTTTAATTCTTTCAGACTGTATTTTATTGACGGAAACACTTTAAAATCAGTGCAGTTAGATGGAACTAAACTGACATCAGTAGACGGTGGGGTTGCAAACTCTATTCTACCTCTAAAACTTCATTCATACAAGGTAATTGTAAGTTTCTAAATTTCATCTTACGAGTGCCATAATGACCACAATATATATAAAGAGGCACAAGTATAGCTTATTTATTTGATGACAAAAACGTATTTTGATGAAAAACAAATATAACATATGGCAATGGAGTAGAGGTCTTTATTGTTCATGTAAAACTAGTCACACAGTGTTATGATCACTTATTATTGTATGTTTCGGACTTGGTCATGTTGTTTGCAAAAACGTGTTTAAAGTCGAAGTTAGAACTACAACAGCTCTTTGATTTACAGAATCACCTTCTTGTGGCTGACGCAGGCATCAAAATTGATGTTGTGTCCCTGCCATATACAGGAAGCGTAACTCTTAATACTCTTGTATCAGTTACTGATATTTGTGTAGTTGATATCACCGAACAGCCAAACGAGAACGGTAAATGACTTTGTAAATGACTTTGTAAATGATTTCGTAAATGAGTAAGTAAATGACTTTGTTAATGACTTTGTGAATGACTTTGTAAATGATTTTCCTTGTTTTACTTTTTTTTCAATTCTAACATTTTATTTTAAAAAAGTATGTTGGTCGTAAATTCTTTAAATAGACTTCATTTTGGGAAGTAATGCTTGTATTTGATTTATTGCGTAAGCGATGAATCAAAACATATATTAGGGCGTAAATACAGCTATGAAATATCTTCTTTTTTTAAAAGGTCCTTGCGATGCTGATAATGGAAAATGTGAACACATTTGTATTCCACTTGGTCGAAACAGAGAATGTCAGTGTAGCTATGGTTACATTCTTGATAGCAACAAGGAAACGTGCTCATCAGGTACTTGTCAGTTGCCCGCCAATTTGCTTTCTAATTCGTTCAGGAGCTTAAATAAATCATACATACAAATAAGTCTGATATTCTATTGAATAAAAGGAACACCGTGCTATTGATAAACATGGCATAACTGTAAAGCTTTGTGAAATAGTTTTGCAACGTTTTCCTGAATTTCCACAAATACCGGATTCAATTAACTACCGCTCACAAGAGTATGTAAAACTATAACATTTAAACATGAACTAGTTGATGTACCATTGATATGCTCATTTAAAACCACGTTTTCCACTTTGTTATTGCAGAACCACTGTCGGACAATTTTATGTATGTTTCGGATTGGACCCATGATAAAGTATATCAAGTTTCTCTAATAAATGACGCTGTAAACGCTCTTGATAGTTCGACCGTCGATCGCCCTACTGGAGTTCTTTATAATTCAATAACGAACAGAATCTATTGGGGTGAAACCACATCGAATTATATTCAGTCTGCAAATGTCAACGGTTCGGGATATTCGGTGCTATTTGATGTTGGTAAGTACATAACTTAAACATATTATTCTAACTGTAATGACCTTTGGTTTCACAGCATTTCAGTTTGCATAGCGGTTGCTTTTGCAAAAGCGTATTTAGAATTTAAAATATTGTCCCATTTTCGACACGTCTCTAGATCTAATACACCTTTCTGCGCTTATATGATTAGTCCTTGGAAATCCTTATACACAGTATAATGTATATTACATACATTTGAAAAATGGTAATTGCGCAAAAACCATAAACTCGTAAATGTTTGTCTCTTATTAAAACGTAAAGCTGCTTTTATACTTTAATTTAAAAATAAAACAAGAAGTGTTTGTGAAACACTATTTCACCCCATATATTTGATCTTTGACCTTGAAGAATGACCTTGACCTTTCACCACTCAAAATGTGCAGCTCCATGAGATACACATGCATGGCAAATATCAAGTTGCTATCTTCAAGATTGCAAAAGTTATGGTCAATGTTAAGGTTAGACGCAAACCAACGCACAGACAGGGCAAAAACAATATGTCCCTCAGTAAAAACTGGGTGACATAAATGTCCCCAAGTATAGACTGGGGAACATAAAAAATACGAACCTCAAAGAATCTTAATGCGGATTACAACATTGGAACGGAAAATGCCATGAAATGCGGTTTTAACCTTTGACAGGTATACAAACAGACGCAACAAATAGTGTCTCAATATAAAAAAGCGACAATAATAAATGTTTTACTTTCCATACATATACCAGTTGCGTTATCATAGTTTCCTCCAGCTTTCCCTTTCTACTTTGTTTTGAGAAGATTTTAAAAATTCATTTGCATTTGAAACCGTCTGCAGATATTAGGCATGTATAAATTAACTTATATTTTATTTTTTATATTTTACCAACTCAATCATTGAATTTCATATTGCAACTGATATTTTTGTGTTGAAATGTAGAATGAATAGCGACTGTGTAGCTATTCACGGCCCTTTTTTTACTATTTTTCATGATACTAATTTAGATTATTACGCCAAAGAATAACTCGTTGTTATAATTTTAGCTCTGTTGATATAAAACATGTCGTTGTCAAAACACCAAATTTTGTGTTTTGCAACCATTGCATTCAATTATTCATTTTGATTTATTATTCCTCAGATTATTACAGTTATGTGTCTATCCCTTACTTCACAGGGGCGTATCGCGCACACCCCGACAGGCTGGCTCTAGACTACAGTACGGGAAACATTTACTACACTGCTGTCAGTACAAGTCAGTTGCCAACAAGTTTCACCGGAATCGGAGTTGTGTCTCCTAATGGTCAACATAGAAAATTGATCTCGGGAGGTGTACAGCCGAGAGCAGTTGAAATTGACCCAAGCAAAGGGTGGGTAAACATATACAAACATGTATCGAACACAAGAAATTAGTTATGATTTCTAGAAAAGCCATTTTTAAGCAGTTATTTTTTAAATATAAACCCCTTTATCTTACTTAATTAGCTTTATAATAATACATCGAACAAGAGATATAAACATGCTATCGCTGCCTTAGAACAGTCAATGCAACCAAAAGGGTTCAAATCTGCACAAAGCCATGTAAAACCTACATTTAATTACAATTAATCGAAAACACTTCATTTGAAAGAAACATTCACCACAAAGTAAGCATACTAATTAAATTACAATTCAAGAGCATTACACGATAATAAGAATTTGATTCTTGCCATTTAATGTTTCGCTTGGTGTGATGTTTACATGAGCAACAAAATTCCGTTTGACACGATTAAATGAAGCTAGTATCAGAAACATGTATTTCTGCTAACAATATTTCGGAAATTGGCATCCTATATTGAAATTTCCAGATTAATGCAATTGGGCTTAAGAAATCTAGTAATAACCGATTACACAGCTGGGATGTATTTGCATTATATTAATTTATAATACTACGTCTTCACATTTATTTTCACAAAAACTACATTTATCTGGTAATCACCAAACAAAACTATTATTATGACTACATTTAAATCATGATTCAGTTTTTATGGAGAGTTTTCTGTTGCGTGTATCCTTTTTTTGGACATAAAACATATGTTCTATGGATGCTGCAATAAATGTTTGTGTTTTGTATGCTAATAGTTGCATTTGTATTAATATTTGAAACTTCTGTTAATTTTTTAACCAAATCCCATTTAGATTTCTGTTTTGGACCGACCACGGTACATCACCTGCAGTATTAAAACGCGCCCATACAGACGGCACCAACATTGTTACACTGTTTGCATCAATGGAATGGCCTAACGGGATTGCCATTGACAGATCGGGTATCACATTTATGTTTTCTGTTTAATCTCAAACTTGATGCGTGTCTATTTTAAGTTTATGTTATATAATGATGTTGCTATTATATATTTTTAGATTTAAGTTCAAACATTTACTGTTGAGATACTGAAAAACACGTATCTGACTATTTCATTTCGTGCTAGGTTCATTTTGGTGTTTTCTTGTTGAATTGGTAAAAATTTGAATATCTATCGCTAATAGCAAATCTATGCACAAATAGAGACAGTTACTACTACAAGTGTAGTTTACATATATATGGCACGGTACAAAAATCCCACAATGTCTCTATTTTAATAGGAGTTAGAAATGTTTGAAAAACAATATCTTCAGAGATATAAAAAAAAAGTGTAAACAGATAATATGCTAATGTAAGACATTTTGTATAGCATTTGCCTTGTGCTTTTTTTAACGACAAAATTTATCCTTAATTGGTAATTGCTTGGGTAACACATACTTATTTTGAAATAAACACGCGTTTAATTCACTTGGCATGCATTTGTAGCAATTCTTAATTAATTGGACGAAATCTGTTTGGGTAAATTTCTGAAACAGAAAGGTCTCTATCACAGATAAATAGAAGAAAATTGTTGTCAGCCAAAATAAGTTTGTTTTAAATTAAATGACGTTTTCAGCAAGCGCATTATACGTTACCGATGGCAAAACGAACATAATCTACCGCTGTGGGTATGAGGCGAACACGTGTGTTCAATACTTTAGTGACCCTGGAGTTCAACTCATGGACATTAAACTTCTCGGAAACTATCTCTATTACACTGCTTGGAATAAAGTGTAAGGTTATTTTGCGCATGAAATGTTATAGAAACACTTCATCTCATGACGTTTGACATTAATTTTCACGTTCCTTTGTAAATTCTTACAATATATATTTTATAGATTACATTTAAGCAAATGATAGCAATACCACTCTTCAAAATACATTTACTTGGATATATCAATATGTTATTGTACACGGAACTAATTGCTGCAAATAATCTTATTCACAATACTCTTTATTCAAATGATTTTTAAATGTTATTTGCTTTGCAATAATGTATTTCGAATATCTGTTTTCAGGTACATAACTAAATTGCACAAAATTAACTCAAGCGACATCGCTAAGTTAGCAAACAATGCAGAACTCGGCAGATTGGATTCTATTTCTTTGTACTCTTCAACCTTTCTCCCAACAAATGGTAAGATTATCTTAAATATACGTTGAACGTACAAAATGGCATGAATTGGCTTTTTTAATTAAATAAAAGAAATTTGTTTACAGTCCGTTGTATTTCTTTACCTACGATCAACTAATTTACAAATAGCAGTGTCGATATTAATAGTTTTTTGTCAATATAATAATCAGTTACGTTTTATAAATACGTTCATTCATACAAAAACATTTCGATTATAATGTGTGTTGATCTTCATTGTATAACCTAATTTACCATGTATTAGAAATTTTAAACGATTTAGCGAGTATGCTGATTTGTTAACCATTCCGTTCAAAAGTATTGATATGGGCTCTACTCAATTTTCTGATAAAAAGTGACCGAGAGCGGAACAAATTCAGCACATAATGTCGCATTCCAACATAAACAATTAATATGTACAAACATAAACAATTTCGTATAAAATCATAACTTTAATGAATATTATAGTCCAGTCACAATGCCGCAGTAATAATGGACGAGGAAACTGCAGCACGCTCTGTCACCCAACACCGTACAGCTTCACGTGTGGATGCCCTGACGGAGAGCAACTGCTTCCGGATGCAAAAACCTGCCCTAGTGGTACGACGTAAATGTTTCGTGTATGATACATAATCGGTATTTCAAAGTTTTATTAAACACAAAAACGGCAACACACAAATTACCATCTGCTTAGCTTAAGTTTATTCACGTATTTAGCAAGTAAAGGATAGTCATATAGTTAGTTTCCTGTTCATATGTTGTAAGTCTGCCATTCACTGCAAGACTTTCTACCAGAGAATTACCCTTTTTGAAACACTTATGGACACTAAGAATCTTAAAGTGTAAAAGTTTCACTCTAATGAACTGGTAAAAAAGTGTCATATATCATCAGTTTAAATTCTATCAAATGTCTAGTAATGCTAGCACCCCGTATTGATTTATTCAACTATATATTATGTTTAATGGTTTGATGCAATTCATTTCTATTGCAGCTTTAACACCAACCTCATCATCCACATCAACATCAACAACCACATCATCCACAACATTTCTAACAACAACAACTGCAACAACAAAGACAACGTCAACTTCTTTCATGACAACGTCCACGGCTACCAGTACGCCATCTCCTGGAATTGGGGACATTAAAAGCAACGATGACAAAACTTCTTCCTCCCTAATCATGTACATTGGAGCAGGAGCTGGTGGAACTGTAGCTATTGTCATCATTGTCGTCGTAATCGTCATCGTCTTAATAAAGTATGTTGACCGTATATTGAAATAGTTTCGTATAACCGTTCATAGTATGTGTTTTACTTGTTGGCTAACATAACGCAATTATGATTTAAATGGTTGTTAACGAACATATCAAGGCAATGTTATCATTTCATTAATTTGCTCTTTTATGGGCTCACGTATGTTCCTCTAAGAAATACGATTAAACTTTAACGTAAGAGTGCACGTTTGTTTATTGAAAAGTCATAGATGCAGTCCTGCAATGTATTATTCATGGTTTAGATGCGGAAGAAAGGCACAAACTGTTGCACGGTACGAACATAATCCACAAAGTGGCCTCTCTAACGACGGGTTCGAGCATAGTGCCGTGTATGAGGAAGGAGCTGTAACCTTTCGAGCGAAAGGCGAAAAGCCATACTCAGTGCCGGGTAATCTCGGAGGGGTAACTCATTACTCGGTAAACACAAACAGTTTTGTTTTGTTGGAAAATACATTTTAAATGGATTTGTAACATAGTTCATCGTTTTGCCTTTATATTTCTCTTTGATGATCTTCAAAACCACACAGTTTTCTATGTGTGATCTGTTGCTTTTACAATTCATTGATATACGGGTTGCGTCTAACTGAAGAATATTATCCTTGTTTTCAGAGGAATGAAAACACATACAGTACACTGCAGAACGTGAACAACATATACGACACGATCGATCGTATCAGTGACTGCCCAACCACTGATGCGCCTCCTCCCCCGTCTGATTGGAGACACATGCCTCCTCCGTCAACTGATTGGGGAAACGTGCCTCGAAGTGATGCGCCTCCTCCACCCTATGATTGGAGACAAATGCCTCGAAGCAGCGAGCTCTCTGGTGTGTATTTAACACCATCTGAGGGACGCAGATCAGTTATGAATTCGTCTGACAATTTCTCCGACAGTGGAAGTAGTGGTCAACATTTTAACTGGCCGCGTTGATACTTAAAAATGGCATGTGTTTGATATTCATATGTGTACGTTCTTGAAATGGACACCATGTTGTTGTTTTTTGTTAACAAAAATAATAGTTTTGCTGCCTGTACTTAGCAACCGTAGTTTGAGAAAATTAGACAATTAAATATTCAAAGAATTGTTTATTGAACAAAAACAAGAAAGGTATATACGATCAAATTATTCAAAATTATTTATAACTATATGGTAGCAATAGTTTGTAAATTTAAAAAATACTTTTGTGAATACGTTTTACAACTTAATAATATTGTTTTACATCGTTGTGTTATTTGTAAATTATGTCAAGTTAGGTAAAGAAAACACGTTTTATACACATTTGTATATACACAGTATAGGTTTTGTTGAACCGTTAATGAGGATTCGTTGAACATATTTATGTTGTTTTTTGTTTCTGATGAAACGAACATATCTTTCAATTATAGGAACATGTTGTTAGCAGTGATATAATATAATCAATATGGTGATATTCACATTTTCAAATATCATTATACAAATCAATGAATGTATTTCTACAATTCTATACACATGCTGTAGTCATCTCGTTGATGTGTATAGGCCTGAATATATACCGTTTAAGTGATGATTTTAAATACATCTTTATAGGACGAACGAACGTTTCCATATTCTATTTAAAAATACTCATAGTTTGTATTTAATATATGAACGACAGTTAATGCACATATCTATTGAATGTATGCAGCATAGAAATGCATCTTTAAAAATGACGATATTAGGTTCAAATATACCCACATATATCCTAACACTAAAATAATTGAACTATGCAATGAATATAATACTTTTTTATCTTATAGCATTCTGATTACTCAACGTAAATGTTTAATGTGAATGTTTAAATCATTATGTGTGGTATACTAATATTGTAGTCTATATATCGATACACTAATTGTTTAAAAACATTATTTATGTGTATAATTCATCCGTATTGTTTTATATATAACGTATGTATACAGAATGAATATGGCATAACTAGACAAAGTTTATTTTTCAGTTTCTCCATAAAGTAAATTGTATGTGAAGTAATATTCAAAGTACGAGCTTGTTTTATTTATTTCTACAATGATAACATTTTTGAACTCATTAACCACTTATTGCATTTAATGATGTGCTCATCATCACTGTGCTTTACTTATGTGTCATACCTGTTCAAAATAAACTATAAAACTGTAAGCAATTATAGTTGAGTGCACCTCTTAAAAGAAGTCACCATTTAGAAGTCCCACTGTACGTCGCTGCGCCAGTAAAATAACTTGTCACAAATGTAAACCAACACAAGACAACGTTTTGCGTGTGAAATCCCTCTCCATACCTGAAAGGTCAATGCCAATCTTAGAAGTAGAGGACAAATCAGATAATAAAACGTGCAAACGTGAAATTCCAGTCCTTGATAAACCGTTACCATACATCGAAAAAAAATCAAATATATTTGCACCATTGTAAAGCATAATACGAACAGAATGTCGCCAGTAAACCCGTCTCGTCTCTCCACCTCAAAGGTAAAGGTCATCTTTCGAGATTGGAAAATTTATATCTAAGCAATATCCTTTCCATCTTTAGAGATTGGAAATTTCTATCTAAGCAATATCCTTTTCATATTTTGATGGATTTTGAAATTACTTTGCACAAATGTCAACCATTATGAGATGAAATTTAACTTTTTTTAAAAGTCTAGGTCATACTAAGAGTTCAAGTGAAAATTTTGAAAAGAAATATTGCAGGTGGAGATTTCTGTTTCATTTAAACACATGCATAATTAGATATAAAAGACAGGCCCGTAGCCAGGGTTTTGAAAAGGGGAGTGCGAATTTTTGCCATCGACGATTGTTATTGAGCAACGAAGTGGCGAAGGGGGTATGTGCGGGAGGGGATGTCCCCCTCCTGCAATCGGGGGCTTTGGAGGTCCTCCCCCTAGCAAATTTTGAAAATGAAACGTAAACTACTGCATTCTGGTCATTTTTTAACTGTATTTAGAGACTGAAGTTATAGAGCATTTTTATATGAAATTTCACTTTTATTGACCATACTCAGTGATTGATTGACATGAATATGATATAACATACATGTATTCCCCACCACGTTTTTCAATAACCACCTTTTTTCATCAGTCACGGATATTCATCATTTTATACAGTGTTTAACCCGACAATAGTATGCGCGCACACACTTTGTTTACATTGCAACAACAAATTTGTAGAATGTTAAATCAAACAACAAGAACGGTATGAAGTATCATTATTTATTGGAATCTTGGAACCGAATCTTGATAAAATTGGTGCATTCTACCATTCATAAATCGAGCAAATTAAATGGAAATATTTGACATTTTTTTCAAAACAATTGTTTGTCTGCTACTATGGATAGTACCAGAGGGTTAGCATTGCTCTTAAGGTGCTTATAGTGTATTGTGCAACAAACACTAATTAACAAATCTGGGTCTTCTCTAATCTGCATCAATACTAAAAAGAAATCAAAATCGTATAACTGGTTACTTTATATTTTTTAAACTATTTTTAACAGATAAATTATCTTTTTCTAAACGAATTTCAGAAAAATATAACACTTAAGGCTTCATTAAGACTCTATAGTCACAAACTACTGGCCCTATGGTCTTAAAGTCCTTAACAATGTATACCAGGACTTCGAAGAAAAAAGTTGTACTTATTTGCCCATTATATGCTCAAGATCCGTCACAGTTGATGAACATTAAACGTTAACGTCCACCTGATCATATGTTATAACGTTTTAAATTCATTATAACAACTGTTTGAGGGTAGGACATTCCAAGTGTCAAGTCTGACATGATTAAACATTGTGGAAAGTCATGTATGTGGAGCAGAACAGATGCCATTAGGTGTCGGTAAACTAAAAACAAAAGCTACATTGCTTTGTAGAAATTATTTGTTTTCTTGTCATTCAACAACAAAATTAGCCTGTCTTGAGCATAGCTGATATTTTTGTTGCTGGAAAACCATTTAGGGGATCCAAAAATGGTTGTACGGGGATATAACAAAAAGACAACGCAGTCTGTCGAAAATGCTGTGCACAATGTGCAATTGTTATAAGTCGTGGATTCATCATTCTGTTATTATATCTATTAAAGTTATGGCTTTAACAGACATTAATAACGATGACAAAAGTTACAAAACAATCAATTAGTATCAAACATCTATAAATAAGTATCGATTTTATACGGATTAGAGCGCCAGGTTAATAATTAGGCATTAAACCGAAAACAAATATCAATTTATAACAACGATTCCAATTCCATTTTGCGGGGACCGGCTTCCTAAATCTTCTCAAATTTTGCTGTCAAAACTTCTGTTTATTTCAACAATTCTACGGTTAAAAAGTGTAACTAAAAATCACGCGCTATCTTGGGAATGACTTAATCAAGAAATTAATTATATGGTGACCTGTCGGTTGCATATTGAATACAACATTATTTTAACGCTTAAATAAGAAGACTCGCTGGGTTCCGGAAAAAAATAAATAACCGTTTTTGCGTCAAATAAAGTTGGTTGCTACTTCCAGTACAAGTTTTTTACTCGTCAAAAAAGATTACGCACCCAACGCACCCCCCCCCCCTGGCTACGGGTATGAAAGATCTATTTATTCAAACGTGTAGTCAATATCAATTTTCAAAGTTTATTAAAGCAGTTTTCTTTTAATGTATGTTTATTGTAAGTCTTATTTTAAAATGTATATACAGTATTGCTGTACTTGTCAATTGTATATATGTTAACTATTACAAAGAGTGTATAGAACATAGTCCGTCACCACATAATCAGGCGTCGATCGCATGGAATAAGAGCGCAGTTATTTATTGTACTGATGACATATACTCAATTTGATATTATTTCTCATACATCTTCAGGCAGGTTTCGCTGTTTCCGTATTCGTTTCTTGAATTATGTTTAAATGAGCTTTATATTCATATTAACATCAACCATATTAACACATATTTTTCTTTTATGTTGCTCGCTTAGCTGTCTGAGGTATCACAATCGAGGCTGATGAAAGCTATGATAATTCCTAAAATTCATTAAATGGCGTCAGCTATTTAGTATCTATTTACACATTTTTCCAAAAAGATCAAATGTATATAGAGTTCGTGCTATTATGTTACAAAAGTAATATAATAAATACAAAATAGAATGCATTTGAATACAAAATTTTTTATACAATAACAAAAATGTGTTTCTTGTGTTCATGAATTATATGTTAACAGAAGTTTAAAGAAAAAGTATAGCAGTGTTTGGAACTACAAGTATTAGGCACATTACGTGTATTCAGGCATTAGCATTGGTTCCTTTTTTAAATCCTTGCTTAACATGTGTTTAAGCCATCAAATTTAGTGATTAAAAATTTCGAAAGAGCTACGATATAGTTATATCGTTTTTTGATACTGTTTTAAAAGGACCTGTTCACAGTTTATTAAACTTGCAATTTTGTATGCATTATATTCAAACAGTGAAATTAACAGTCCTGACTACGAGACAGGCAAATAAAATCGGTTTATTATTTAATTATCTTTCATACAAATTCGAAAATAATGCATAATTTGTACCGCTTTTCAACCATAATTTGGTAATTACGCGTATGAATAAGGTAGCTTTTCAAAAATTAAAAAAAAACAGAGTGGTGCAATGGTAGTATGTTACTTTTTGTTTCCCGCGTTCGTGCAACGTGGTAGGCTTTTTAAAAAGGTGATTTGTTGGTAGAATTACTTTAAACTATTCCATATTCCATAATTTTAGTAAATGCGTTTCATTACATTTAACAGTACAAAAACGGTACACAATTACGCGAACAATTAGTATTAATCCATAACAAATATGTTAAACAAAATAATTTTTAAAAAAATCAAGCTGTCACTTTCTTCAATTTGTGTACATGTGTTTGTATTTTATCGTCACGGTGGTTAATATATTAACGGTTTCTTTTCTGTGTGGTACCATGCGTGTGCCTATTTATAAATATGTTCTATTCTAACGAGATTCTCGTTGTTCAACATATTGCGGATGTGTATGGAGGAATCAACAGCGCTGCACGAATGAGCAAGGCGATTACTACAGAGACATATACTGATTTTGCTACAGCTGTAATTTTTAATACTATGTTTAATTTATTGACACCATTATTCAACTGATTATTTGCTGATATAATGTACTAGATTGCTCACAACTTGAAATATTTTCATCGGCTTAAATAAACACAATTGTTTTTTAAATTTCATACAATATGAACAAATAAATAATAAATATAAAAAAAACTGTAAATTGCTTCGCTATGTAATTCAATGATCACATGATCCTTCAAAAATTCGAAATCATTTTATATAATAGCCGCACAAATATTAAAGTATTTTACGACATCGACTACATAAATTTAAGTGAACAATTATATGTCTCAGATATGAAGAGTGACAGTTCTAAATGAGCACTGATATTTACAAAAAAAGCATTTGAAAGTATATTTAAATGGGTTTGTGCAATTAAGTAGAAGCCGAGGGTTTGTCGTGCTATTGTTTTCATTATTGGGCTGATACATGTTATTTTCCTAAATAGGCAAAACAATCGCCGACGTGTTATTGGGCTCGACAATTTGTTAGTTGATAGACAACATGCACGGGCTGACCCGGTCGGTACAAAGTGGGGTCGACACAGGGACCAAACGCGCGATTTTTGAAAATCGAAAGCACAACACATCCGTTTAATAGGCACTTATTAAAATCGACTGAAATAAATGAAAAGTGCGAAATGAATGTGACCATGTGATATTTACATGGTTTGCTAAAAGAATATTAATTGTGTACGATATAGTTATGGCTGCTTATTTATAGATTTCTCTAAAATTAGATGTTTCAGGAGGTAAGAAGGCAATTAAACATTAATATTGAGACATGGGTCCGCATTCGCCCCCAGGAATTAAAAGAAAAAGGAAAGAAACCGAATAGGGCTGCGTATCCCACTCGCAGTTACCCGAATCGTTTATTACTACCGAGTATTGTATATGGTTTACTTGAAGCCATGTGCACTTCTCATTTGAGTAATGTTAGTGGGTAAATCTTGCAAATTGTGCAGCTTATTTAAACAAAACAACCTAATACTTCATTATGAGGTCGATTTTCTTTGCACATTGAAGGCTAACGGGTATCAAAAGAATTGTTTTTGTATTTAATATGTGTCGAAAGCACTGTCAAATACAAACATCAAGTCCTAATTTGTCTTTTTGTTAATATTTATAAGGAGATAAAATTTCACATTTAAATATGAAGCATTTATTGATGATGATAATGATGTTGATGAAGATAATGATTATGTTGATTTGGATGAGGAGGGTTTTTATAGTATTGTGAGAATCGAGAATAATACATTTACTCATGACTATGAGTATACATTATTTTCTAAAATGTAAATGTACATATAATACAGTGTGTTATTTATGTTCTGCTATAGTAATTATTGCTTGCCTAATAGTGGGAGATGGATATCCTTCAAACCAGTTTAAGCCCTCGATATGCATAATTCGTTTTAAGGTTTAAGCTTTAGATTTATTAAATTTGGTATTTTCGTGCATGTGGTGTAATTGTAACGTTTTAAATGGTAAATTTTCAAGTTTATATTATAAAAGCTAAGTTGGAATTCCGGGCAGCCTTTTTAGCAAAAAAACTTTGGTCCGACTTGGTGACATCAGCTTTTATTATATAAATGAAGAGTGCAATTTATTAATTCGGTTATCCGGTATATACAGTTGGTCTCGTACCTTAATTTTATTACTATCAAATGGTTTCTCTCCTATAAATGTGTGTAGAAATTCGTTATTATGTATGTGGTATGTTAGCAAATTGCGTATGTCGTCTAACGTCGAGTGTTTCCATTTTAATGCTTTCGGGAATACAAAATGCAACTTTAAAAAAATGATTATCTAATTCTACGGTTTGATACATAGCTTCAGTCTTATTACGTATAAAGCACGTTCCGTATATTTTTTTTTCTTCACCAAAAGCATTTCGAGAAGTACCGAAGTCATATCAAAGGCAACAAAACAGTCGTTGTACATACACTCTGAACGTTGTATTACAATATCCGATTATAAACGGATTTACACAGCTGTTTAATACAAAACTGTGATACAGCAAGTTCATCCATAACGGGTATGGCTGTTTTTCTTCCTTTGATGTAATACGGGACCAAACTTTCAATGGGACCAACAGTCATCATAAAAATCAGGTACGTGATCATTTGGCAAAGCTTGTGCTTACAGCCATTTCATCGGACTGTTTTGTAACGCCAATGACCAGATAGATTCAACGTCCGACATTGACACATAGGTTTAATTATATTCGGTCGGTAAATTGATCGATTGGATGCCCTCATTATTAATATTTACATTTTGCAATGTTATCTATATGGGGTTAATTCTTGGCGATGTAATACACTATTTGAGACTACATCAGAGTAAGCCAAGCCGTTATAAATAGAAGTAATGATACTCTGAAAATTAAATAAAAAGAAAATAATAATAATAATATTTAATGTTCAGAGTTTCCTATGAATCAATGCAATGTCATCCCCTCAATGTTATATTTTCCATCCCATTTACAACACACTTTACTTGGGCTACATCCATAAAAATAAAGTCAGAGATACACATTACAAGTCCTGACACAATGCATTCCACTGTACACGGTCTGGTCGTTTTAAAAGTGTGTTTTAATTAAGAAGATTCCATTAAATTTTTTGAAATATGTCGATTCGTATGAAGAGCACAACTAAGAGATGTTGTAACGTCCGAGTTTCCCTAATACCTTATTAATCGGCACAATTCTTTTATTTTCTATGTTGCGGTTTAGACAATTCTGACTGTATTGAAAGACATAAGCACACATGTAACACAATCAACAAGGGAAAGCGACGTCAACACGAAATTCGTCATATACATTTGTCTTCGATTTCTGCAAAAGTTAAACGCTGCTGCGTTGCGTACAGTTCCAAAGCAGGCCCTTATGATCAATACTAGAACAGGTAAACTGTCCTCGATATGCCTCTCTCTTCAGCAGATGACGCGGGCATTAAAACACATAACACTGATAGCATCCTCTTTGAACGGTCAGTTCAAAGTACTGGGGATTAAAATTGTTAAATGTCATCCAAAGATCGCGCAATTTCAATAATGAATCTCAAAACATTGCATATCTAAGGAAAAAATAGTGATTACCTAAGTTATGAAGATTCGTCTTCCTTTAAAAAAATATTTCAAATATAAAAAATGAAAGCGTTTCGCAGCCTTTAATGCGTAACAAACGAACACGTTTACATTTATACGAATTCCTGATTAAACATAAAATAGGTTTCCGACTCGAAAATTTGAAACTTCTATTTGAATAAATGAAATGTCGAGGGATTAAAACGAGATAAAACTTACTGAATAAAAAAATTGTATCTTCATTAACAAATATGTATTTCGAGAACATACAATTTAAATATTTGGTAAACAGAAAATACACCTGATTAAAGCTTCAAATAGCTCTAAAAGAAATTCATCTTAATCTAATATATTAATCTCGATGATTCACTTTCGCGGTTATTTAGGATAGTATTTCATTCTGTCCAGCAAAGATGAGTGGCTATTTGCATTTTTTTTTTAATTTGGAACTCGTAATTCGAAGAACATCTTTTTAACCGTTTAGAAAGCACTTATATATTGTCAATCGGTCGGTTAGAGCAGCGGCAAAAATGTATATTATGCAAAGGCTATTTTATATTAATTTCAATATATTTAGGAAACAGTTTTAATATGTAATTCTTAGTTAACCAATTTAAAATTACCATATATGTGAAAAATATCTGCTCAGCATATTGTTTGTTAACGGGTACAAACAGATCAAGAATGGTTTTCAGTAACGAATAACGCATCACACAACAAGAAATAAGAGACTAAAGTTTAATTATGCAGTTCACAAGAAGTAGACAAAACGTCAATGCTCAAACCTTTTCATACACATGCGAAATAATAGACCTTTACCATATGCTCGAAACTTAGTGTTGCAGTATCCAATTACGAACGGATTTGCGAAATTGTTAAATACATACGTGTGGTACAACAAATTCATCCCAAGTGAAAAATCATATTTCTGTATAGATAGTGCAAATTTGATCACGCAATATGGTGTCAAGCTCACAATCGATACAAGTGTCATAAGAAACGCCATAAATGTGATCCTTTTGCCTAGCGTTGGGTTAGTAGACCTTCGCTTTTGTACGCGGGGATTATCATTTGACTTTGCAGAATCATGTTCAGCAATAGATAGATCTATCGCATTACCATCGGTGGGAAAGTCACACGCTGTTTGTCGGTCAAAGTCGTTTCCGGCAACAGTACAATCTTGCAAGTTTCTTGGTGTTCTTTGCAATGAAACGTCTCTCCGATGAGCAGAAATATTGACTTTTCTGGCTATTAAGGAATACATGACAATAAGACAAACCGCGATAGCTACACATAAAGACACTTTCATACAACTGTTACTTTTCCTTATGCTTTCGTAATCTCTTGAATCCGTGCAGTGCTTTATTGTCAATGTAAAATTCGTCTTGAAAATCACATCGAAATCGACCGTGTCCGCGAGAAAGTAGTCCGGTATAGCATTTATCAATCCAACAATATAACATCCGACATTTAATAACTTTGTCCATGTCAGTGTTAATTTCAGTTTAGTAGCATTAAGATACATTGTGAAGAACCTATCCACACCGATAAGAAAAACAAGTAGGACTGAAACGGCTACTGAAGCATTTCCCGTGAAGTTTATCAGCTTGCAAAGGTATTCGGATTCGAATGTTGCCGTTTTAAATAATGCAATTGTGTTTAGAGACAAACACAAACACGCACAACAATCCACAAACGACAGCGATGCCAAGAGGAAATTAGACGCTCTCATCTTTCTGGACTTTCGGTAAAAGTTGAACGATACAGCGTTACATAAGGCTCCAACGTAGCACACACTAAGAATAAGCACTATCACGGGCATATTCTGTATCGTTTTCTGCTTATTGTACTCCACCAAGAAAAAGTTTGAATCGTTCACTCCAGTCATTGCTCAGATTACAAACTCAAGTCCACACAGTTTTATTAAATTTGGTTTATGAAAATTAAGGATACGATTCAGTGTATTTTTCATCTCATAATGGATTGAAACTAAAAGCAGAAATCATTATACTGCCTGAAGGAAAGGGGAAGTAATTGTTTATTTCTTTGAGTGGATAATCAATTTGAATAAACGAGCAGGGCGGTAAAGAACAGATGGCAAAATATGTACAATTAAAATAGCGAAAGTAAAATCAACTTGTTGTTAATAGGATCGAGATCTTCATTATTTTTTTAAATACTATTAAACTTGCACGGATTCACTTCGGGAACAATCCACTGCCATGGGCGCACACCGCAGCAAAGCGATTGCGAAACGCACCAGTTGCAAAGGCACTTGTCAAACAATTGGAAGGACATGGTCATGGCAACGTGCGGTTGTCGCATGCTTCCGGCAAATGCTTTGGTTTTGGATAAAACTCAGACTATAACAATATTTGAATGTTAAGAGTTCAATTATTTTTTTGATTTAAGAAAATTCCGGACAGTGCTTGAAAATAACTGTGATATTTATTTATGTGTGTTTCTCAATTTCCAATTACTAGTATTTAAATTAATATGAACTTATGTGATCGTTGTTCTTCATGGTATGTCCGATCTTTTTTAATTCATTTTAAATTTAATATTAATGCTGTTTAACCTATTTACCGCGTAATTACTCCACAAATATTGAATAACAATAGCGGACAGTGGTGTTGTTTTTTTGTTCACGTTTAAGGATTTTCGTTATAACAAGGCAATTATCCAATGAAGTTAGTCAAATATGTTTGTCTTTTAAATCATGTATCGAATATATTAGGAAGATTTCTAGACATAAAATGATTATTCCTTAAGTACACAGAGAAAGCATCGTTGCAGTATACCAGGCAGTATAAATGCATCGAAGTTGTTTAGAGAACGTTGTCAAACTGTATACAACGCTGATATATTATCTGGATAACATATCATTTCTCGACAGAAAAAAGAATACAGTATTAAAGGGATCTTTTCACGCTTTGGTAAATTGACAAAATTGAAAAAAGTTGTTTCAGATTCGTAAGTTTTCGTTTTAGTTATGATATTTGTGAGGAAACAGTAATACTGAACATTAACCATGCTCTATTATAGCTATTATATGCATCATTTGACGATTTGAAAACCTAAAAATTATAAAGCGTTGCAACGCGAAACGATTGAATAATTTGGAGAGTTCTGTTTTTGTCGTTAAATTTTGTGAAACTACGAAGATTGCTTATATAAGGTATAAAATACGTACAACTGTGTACTCGGCGGAATAGCTCAGTAGGCTAAAGCGTTTTTACTTCAGGACTCTGGCAGGACTCCAGGGGTCACTGGTTCGAAACCTGCTCCGGGCAATGTTCTTTTCCTTTTTTAATTTTTTTCTTGATTTTTTACTGGAGCTTTTACGATCCAATGTTTACATTTATCAATATAAAGCATTTAATGAATAAGTTAAAAAAATGCCAAAATCTGTGAAAAGGCCCCTTTAACATTGATATTACAAAGGTTCTCTTTTATTCATACTATTGACAAAGTACAAAACTTTTACAATACTTCCATGTAAAATACCTGCGTGTGTATGTCTTTCAAATCATATACACATAATTAAGATCATATGACCCGCGTCATGCGAAAATGTGTCTTATGTCATATACCGCAAGCGCAGCGCCAGCTTAGCTTGCGACGTCCGTGCAGCCTTTTAAGCGAACGCAATGTTTCCGTCTTATGAGCGGGCGTTGTAGCTCCTGACTAGAAAAGTTTGTAAATTTACGTGTTATTTAAACGATGGAGCCAGTGTTGTTGACTATATGAGCCGCGTTCTGAGAAAACTGGGCTTAATACATGTGCGTAAAGTGTCGCCCCAGATTAGCCTTTGCAGTCCGCACAGGCTAATCAGGGACCCTAGCCTTCATATATATATGAAAAATACTATCCTGGGTACGTTACTTCCACCTGTGGTTTCTACTCGATGGATTCGCAGATAATTCGGAAATAGATCAGATTGGGATCAATAACTGTATTGCATACGATCATGTACATGTATTACCAGGTTTGTATTTGTACTTTTTTAATATTGTGTAAAACTATCCGATAATATGCATAATGTTGACAATTGTTAATTAAATGAGCCGCGTTCTGAGAAAACTGGGCTTATTGCATGTGCGTAAAGTGTCATCGCAGATTAGCCTGTGCAGTCCGCACATGCTAATCAGGGATTACACTTTCCGCTTTTATGGTATTTTTAATTTCAAGGAAGTCCCTCCTTACCGAAAATGAAGTTTATGCGGAAAGTGTCGTCCCTGATTAGCCTGTGCGGACTGCACAGGCTTACGCTAATCTGGGATGACACTTTACGCACATGCACTAAGCCCAGTTTTCTCCGAATGCGACTGAAATAATAACTTATTGTAATGTTATGTACTTGTGTCTTGTATTCGTTCAGTTGAATGTCAATATATTAATACATTTATTTTTGTTTTCAACCTATTAATTAAAATAAGGTATTGTTTTTAATCCGTTTTTAGTTTCGTTATAGCTGACCTAGATTAAAACATTTCGTCAAAAATTAATAAATAAAATTATTAATAAATTTATGTTTTAATATAATTTATATATAAATTTTGTAGGTGTGTGTTGCCAGTAATGGTTGAAGATATGCCAAACAAATTGTGCCTCTCTATACAGACAGATTTCAGGTCTCAATTTCGACTTCAAAGGTCAACATATCACTGATATCAGGTTTGTCAGCTATTGGTTTGTATTATTCTTATCCACATTGCAGCAAGAATAACTGGATAACTTAACTTTTCAATAGCTATTACATGTAGATCTAATTTAAATTAATCATGTTTCTAAATCATCCACTAAATGCGGCTAATTCTCCACTTGTTGGAAGTTTTTTGTGATAAAAACTTGGAGCAGATTTATTTTACTCCCAAACTTCCTTTAAGAAAGCCCAACAGTTGTAGAGTGATGGAAAATCTTACTTCTTTAAAGTATTTATGAGTGAATAGACCCTTTTCACAATAAGCCAATATAGCAGGTAGTCAAATGATTGCAGAATTCCAGAATGAGGCTGAACGTGTAGAGATTTCTAATAGTGCATCGCAATATCACTCTGCTTTTGATCATTCAGCTAGATCTACTTAATGATATTGCCAACACAAGTTGACTTCGTCAGAAATAGCCATTAATTACTTAATATATACTTTCCATTTTAAGTGCCAATATATGAAATACATTTTCTTGATTAAAGTACTTGTTTGTATTCTTGTTTGTATTCTTTTTTTTTGCACAAACTCTGACACTCCAAGTATGGCTTTCAATTCTTAGTGTGTGTAAATTGACAGTCTAAAACTTATTGGATTATCTGACACTCTTTGTTTGCGCATTATTTGGGCGATTAATCAATTATTTTATTTATTGATAGATCTTGCGTTTAAATTCCCCTGTATTCAGCACAAACCCATAACCTCTTTATGATCAGATACTGTGCAGACAAATACTAAATAACAACGTGATGTCATAAACCACATGTTGTAGATATCTGGTCATCTGGTCATTTAACACAATTAATGACACCTCCATGTGACCATGGCGTCTCATGGTTGTAGCATTGCGTAGCCGTTTCTTAGAATAATTTAACGCCAAATACTCAATTGTTGCTTTTACTGAACATAAAAGATATTGTCAACATTGAAAGGCATCTGTCCAAAAAGATTGTCAGAAACTAAATACTGTATACATATTAGCCAGTTTTATCATAATTATAAAGTGCTTTATACCTATATATTTTTAATATTTCAAAAATTTAATGCTAAACATTTGTGTCATTTTCTTCTATTTGATAGCACTTTGTCTGATGCTTGATTCAACACGTTCTATAATTCATGAAATTGTACACATCCTACCTTTGAAAATTGTAGTCTTACAATACTTAGTATTGTATACTGCTAATTTATGACTTCGATTTGTGCAATAATCAATGTTTAGTCTTCAGACCACATTTACTCTGATGCTTATGGGTAACTGGAAATTGTATGCCCCTGGAAGGGTGGCATATAGCAGTTGAACTGTCCGTCAGTCAGTCAGTATGTCCGTCTGTCCGAAAAAAAATTAACGTTGGCCATTACTTTTGCAGCATGGAAGATAGCAACTTGATATTTGGCATGCATGTGTATCTCATGAAGCTGCACATTTTGAGTGGTGGAAGTTCAAGGTCAAGGTCGTCCTTCAAGGTCAAAGGTTAAAAAAATATATGTATAATTAAAAGCGGCGCAGTAGTGGGCATTGTGTTTCTGATGAACACATCTATTGTTATTTATAAAGATTAAATATAATTCATTAATATACACTAATAGTACATAACTTATGTCCTTGAATCATTATTTAGGTGTTATAATTTTTATATTTGAATTACTTATCAATTTTTTTACTTAACACAGCATGACATGTGATGGTTGTCTGTATTCATATGTTTGACTTAATTGTAACCAGTGTCAGTGCGCATTAAAATCTTGATATTCAACGCAATTTGCATAGCAAAAGAAAATGCAGTTCCACGTTCAGCCTTGTTATGCAATTCAACGCGTCAGGTGATATGATTGATATCTAAAAATAGTATCGGTGTTCATATTGTGAAACTGGTCTATTATTCGATACTGATTAATTTGATGAATCAAGTTAATTTTTGTTAAATATCTGTTAAATATTTATGCCCCCCTCCGAAGAAGAGCAGGTTTATTGTTTTGCACATGTCGGTCCGAATGTCCATATGTCTGTCCACCAGATGGTTTCCGGATGATAACCCAAGAACGATTTTGCCTAGGATCATGAAACTTCATAGGTACATTGATCATGACTCGAAGATGACCCCTATTGATTTTCAGGTCACTAGGTCAAGGTCACGGTGACCCTAAATAGTAAAATGGTTTCCCGATGATAACTCAAGAACGCTTATGCCTAGGATCATAAAACTTCATAGGTACATTGATCATGACTCGCAGATGACCCCTATTGATTTTGAGGTCACTAAGTCGAAGGTAAAGGTCACGGTGACCCAAAAAAGTAAAATGGTTTCCGGATGATAACTCAAGAACTTATGCCTAGGATCATGAAACTTCATATGTACATAGATAATGACTCGCAGATGACCCCTATTGACTTTCAGGTCACTAGGTCAAGGTCACAGTGCCAAAAAACGTATTCACACAATGGCTGCCACAACAATTGACAATCCATATGGGGGGCATGCATGTTTTACAAACAGCCCTTGTTTGAAATTTATTTTATGACATTAAAGTAATGTATAGGGAATTTAGTTACCTACACATTCTTTGAAAAGAAATTTGAATTGTAAATGTATACTTCATTTATTTTGTAGGAATTCTGTACAACTGTGGAACCATGTATGGTACGTGACCGCACAATGTTGGTTGGCAAAAGGATATTGGAATAAGCAAAGGTAAATTGTATGTGAAGGAGTCTTGACAAGTGCAAATATGGTTAGTTTTTTTGTAAGGCTCGCAGAAAGTGACCCTAGCCTTCATATATAAATAAAAAGCTGAAAGAGTATTTATGAAAAATCGTGTAATCAAGTTTGCAATATGTAACATTTTATTTATAAGCTCATCTTTCTTTTTGAAAAAAAAAGAGATATTGTCATCATCTTGGCGTCGGCGTCTGCGTCGGTGTCGGCGTCCGGTTAAGTTTTGTGTTTAGGTCCACTTTTCTCATAAAGTATCAAGTATAAAACTTATTTACTTACTACCATGAGGGGACTGGGCAGGCAAAGTTAGATAACTCTGGCGTGCATTTTGACAGAATTATGTGCCCTTTTTATACTTAGAAAATTGAAAATTTGGTTAAGTTTTGTATTAAGGTCCACTTTATTCCTACAGTATCAAAGCTATTGCTTTCATACTTGCAACACTTACTATCATAAAGGGACTGTGCAGACAAAGTTATGTAACTCTGACTGGCATCTTGAAAGTATTATGTGCCCTTTTTATTCTTAGAAAATTGAAAATTTGGTTAAGTTTTGTGTTTTGGTCCACTTTACTCCTAAAGTAGCAAAGATATTGCTTTCATACTTGGAATACTCGCAAATTATCATAAGGGGACAGTACAGGACAAGTTGAATAACTCTGGTTGTCATTTTGACAGAATTATGGTCCTTTTCTTACTTAGTAACTTTGAATATATGGTTAAATTTTTTGTTTTGATCTACTTTACTTCTCAAGTATCAAGGCTATTGCTTTCAAACTTCAAATACTGTCATGCTATCATAAGTTACTGTAGCTGGCAAGTTGAATTTTACCTTGACCTTTGAATGACCATGACTCTCAAGGTGAAATTATTAAATTTTGCTAAAATTTCCATAACTTCTTTACAAGCGTTACAAAGCAACTCTTATCTGACATACCACAATAGACTCCACCCAAACCATCCCCCACGCCCCCCCCCCCCAAAAAAAAAGAAAAAAGTACTTTTTTTTTCATTTTGAAAGATCATCTAATAAATGACCACACCCTCACACTATACCCCCTGCCCATTTTTTTTTAAACATGGCTAAAAAACACAAATATTTATTTTTATCATTTTTTCATTTTTGGAAGATAGTGTAATAAATGACCACACCACCACACTATACACCCTTCTCCACCCCACCTCTCCCTCCTTTGTGATTGAAGTATCGAGATAGGTCCCTTCAACTTTAAAAAAAATAGATGAGAGGTCTGAACCCGCAGGGCGGTGCTCTTGTTAACAATCAAATGAGACATAACTTAGAAGCTTCACTTCATTTACTTTGTCAGGCTGGCGTAGTGGATATGGTGTTCACCTAGTGATGGGAACATTTTGGGTTCAACCCTGTTTATTAGTGGTCTCTTTATCTTCATATATACAAAGTACTGATTACTCTCAGAAAACGGACTCTAGAATGTCTTAATAAGCATAAAGCTTTCAATGCAATCAAGCATAATTAATATGGCTAAACTCTAGCATGAATTTTACTTTTGTATTTCAGGGACTCAACATTACACAGTCATTTCAACATGTAGAGTCTTGTCAGCAATGATGGAGCAGTACATCAGATTTCCAGAATCTCGTCATGAGCTGAAGATCATTGCCTATGGATTTCATGAATGATGTAGAATGATTGGACTGTTGATGGAACCCACAGTGCATGTCCTGCTTCAACATCTGAGCATAGGTCCTTGTTTATCAGCAGTTTAAATCTTCAAGCAGTCTGTGACAGTAACTTGAAATGTTTGGACATATGACCTGGATGGCCAAGTTCTGTGCATGATGCCCATTTAAATAGGAACGGCCCAGTGGCGCATTAAATGGACATTTTTCAAATGTTCTCGAGGATTCAGCTTACCGCCTGACAAGAAATCTTGCTTTTTGTTCCGTATCGAGGCCATAGACATTTGTATCATTTGCAAAAGATACTGCGATATTTGTGCCTTTGTTCATGCTTTATAGTTGATTAACAATTGGAAGCCATAACCTGTTTTATAGGATGGTGTTAGTGGGACAATGAATTTTGTAAAGATTTAAAGACTGGAAAAGATAATTAAAAGTCAAAAGAGTTCTGCTATTGTTAAGCATGCTTTATTGATTTGTAATGTAAGAAAGATAGCATTATTAACAGAATAAAATGTCCATAATTTGAATATTCTTCTGTTTTCAGCAACATTTAATTTGATATAGTACAAAATGCTGCATCATGTTATATCATTATCTGTTTTGTGAACAATGACCTTTTAATGTATATTTAATAATTTGTCAATGGATGTTACACGCGTTAGCCCTACCATTAGCCCAAAAAGGAATTGCTTAGGAGTTTTGCCACCTTCTAGAGAAAAATACTTCTCAGAAACAATTGCATTTTGGAAAGTCTATGGCTAGTAAAATTTGGATTCCTTTTGGATACCCAAGGTTACCAATTTATGTTTAATGAATTTGCAATAAAAAGCTTTGACAGAACGTAATGTCACAGAGTCGAACACGTGTATGGAATAAAGTGGAAGTTGATTAAATGAGTAATACACATTATATGCTTCTTTGATTAAAAGTTTGTGTTTTCACTAAAACTGCAAACTTAGTAAGCTTTAAAGTATTGCAACTAAAAAAAAGATTCAGATTTAAATTGTATTATTTGAATGCACTGTCTAATACATATGAGCCTCGCTCTGTGAAAAAGGGGTTTAATGCATGTGCACTCCAGATTAGCATGGGCAGACCGCACAGGCTAATCAGGGAGGATACTAAACGCACATGCATTAAACCCCTTTTTCACAGAGCAAGGCTCATATATGTTCAATAAACCAAAGATAATCAAAAACAAAATGAGACATTTAACCCTGTACCACTCAAAAACACACTAAGACACATTCGAGAATAAATTTAATTTAAGACCTTTCTTACTATATTAAAGTTTTAAAGGCTTTGTTTCCAACCCATGGATACTGATGAGCAGCAAACAGCATAAAACCTGAACAGATTGTGAGTTACTTGCAGGCTGTTCTGGTTTTATGATGTTTGCATGTAGAAACTTTAAAATTTCCTCAGAGCAGGAAAAGGTTAATAATAACACAACAGCAATTATACTTAAGTTATTTTAAGACTTCATACTAATGCAAGTAACTTGCAACTGTCTAACCAAAATCGGAGATGGTGGAGGGCAAAATTAATGGCTGTGCACCTTGAATTATCTATTCGTACTCAAACAATATAATGTTGCTCTACAGTATCTTGTACAGCATGCATCTAATACTACAGCCAAATTTGCTTACAAATAATATTACAAGAAACACAAGTCATTACAGACTTAACTTTATTGCATCAACCATTTAGCAGGAATAAAATATAAAGAGAAAAATTATGGCAATTTTTTCATCTGAACATACAAGTCTTCATATACAATCCCATTGCATATAAAAACGACCGTTTACTATTTTTCCGTTCTATATGTCAGCATAAAGACAAGATGGTATTCACTGTGCAATAAAACACAAGCAATCATATTACAATTGCTTTTAATTATATGAACTGTACCTTCACTAACATTCAAGAATTTTAATATAAATACATGATGAAAGATGAGCTTTTTCTTGTCTTAAAATATCTTGATACTTTGCAATGACCAAACAATACAACTCAACATACAAATTATTCAACAAAATATATTTTAATGACACAATATTTTTATTCAACAATAGGAATAGCTTAAGGTTGTAACATATTATACTAAAGTCACAGTGTCAATCTAAGCAAAGAGTAGAATCATAAAGAGATGTCCACAACGGATGATGTGCAAGCTGGCTCTGACTCAGATTTCCACATCAGTTGATGTGCAAGCTGGTTATTACAAGGATGTGAACAACTGATGACGTGCAAGCTAGCACTAACACTGATGTCCACAAAAGAGGACGTGCAAGCTGGCTCTAACACGGATGTCCACAACAGATGACATGCAAGCTGGCTCTTACTCGGTTGTCCACAACAGAGGTCAGATGGGCAAGCTGGCTCTGCCTCAGATATGTACACAGAAGATGATGTTCAAGTTGGGAACACTGCTACAGCTATAAAATACAAAAACCATGTTTCATACTATCATATTATTTTACTACATTCATTTCTTCCACAATACAGAACATTATACTCATTATTAGCATTCTGCTTTTGCTATCTGAAGGTTTACCAGATGCTTTGTGTGAAGATAGTTCATACCAGAAATTAGCCGAAAAACAGCCGAAAAACACTTTTTAGACATAATGTGCATTCTGCTTTAAGATATATAGCTCAGAATTCACTGGTTAAATCAAATTTTTTGGACTAAATTGGCGTGGCATGCAGACAAAATGTCGAGTTTTGAAACTGTGTCGTATCTGGTGTGAATCTTGAGTTATTTAATTTGGTCAGTATATCAGATGTGTACACCTGTTATATGTTAACTGTAAGAGTTTAGAATGTCTTGACAGTCATTGTGTTTGTAATACATTGTGTTATCTTTCAGATTTGTGTGACAGTTGAATATAATTATCAATAATCTTGTTCTGCATGCCGGTCAAATTGTTCCGTGGTAAACACCTACCCATTGTGGTCAACTCATACCTGTTTTTTAGTCAACTTGTACCTACCCAAACTAAACCCGTACCCGATATACAGAAATAGGTGTAGGATGGTTAGCTTATAAGTCAAACTTATAGAGACAATTTTTATTTTCCTCTTGATGTTTCCACTTAAATTATCTAAGCATTGCTCACACAAGTTGTCTGTTGCAGATATGTATAAGCAGCGAAAGTGTTGATGAAAATTGACACTTGTGGTCTTTCAAGAATTTTACAATTGCGACAAAATAAGACAAATGAAACAAGTTGAATAGTTTGAATGAGGTACGAGTTGACAACAAGAGCACCGCATAACGGGTGCCACGCTCTGCTACAGGTGCTTGTAAGATTATTTTTTTAGATGTCACAATGACCTTGACCTAGTGACCCCAAAATGGGTGTGGCGTGTAGAACAAATCAACATGCATCTACATATGAAGTTTCAAAGTTGTAGGTGGAAGCACTTTATTTTAGAGCGAATGTTAAAGTTTTATAGTAGAGGTCACAGTGACCTTGGCCTTTGACCTAATGACCCCAAAATGGGTGCGGCATGTAGAACTCATCAAGGTGCATCTACATATGAAGTTTCAAAGTTGTAGGTGGAAGCACTTTGATTTTAGAGCCTATGTTAAAGTTTTATATTAGAGGTCACAGTGACTTTGACCTAGTGACCCAAAAATGGGTGTGGCGTGTAGAACTCATCAAGGTGCATCTACATATGAAATTTCAAAGTTGTAGGTGGAGCACTTTGATTTTAGAGCCAATGCTAAGGTTTTAGCACGACGCCTACGGCGGACGACGAGCTGGCTATGACAATACATCGGGTTTTCTCCGAAAACGCCGAGCTAAAAATGGTAACGAGTTGACCAAGGTACGAGTTGCCTTTGGGATGAATTGCCTGTAAAGCCTTGTTCTTTTTCTTTTTAATTGAAGATGTATACGGTGCTGGACTAGAGCATACGACTGCCATAACAATAACTTGGCTCTCTACTAACTGAGCTTAAGGGAAGATGTTTCTTACACACAAACACTATATTTCATTATTTGACGACATATGATTATGACGTGTTTTTGCGGGTGTTTATGTTTTAACAGAGACGTTTGCATATAGACAAACCGTGAAAACAACACTCGATACTCTTGAGCTGTTTTAATTGCATTAAAATTCATAATTCATGTATGTTAAATACTAACCTCATCGCTAATGTCATCAAAATTGATCACTCTTTCGCCCTTAAAAGGTTTTGTGTTAATGTGAAACAACCGTCATCATGATGACTGCATGAATGCTGGATAAGACGCGAGTTTTGATTGGTTCTTTCTAGGTGTCGGAACCAATCAAATTTTATCGCGTAACCACATAGCAACCCGAATTTCGTGCAGTAATTCAATGCTATTGAAAATCGCGCGGAGTAATTTATCTTCCGCGCGATTTTACATTAGCAACCCGCAATTTACATAGCAACCCGAGATTTGTACAGTAATTCAATGCTTAATTTTCGCGGAAGATATTTGTGTTCCGCGCTTTGTGGATTAGGTCCGCGCGATTTTATACATTACTATTTGTACAGAGTAGATAATATTAAGGTTCCGCGCGATTATTTGAGCCCGCATTCTCTACAGGGTTGAAAGATAATTGTTCCGACGGAAAATATATGAAAGTTCCGCGCTTTTTAGATTTCGATTTGTATGCAGTATTTTATGGCTATGCCTTGGTTTTTCGCGGAAAGTGAAAGTTCCGCGGAAAATGAAAATCCCGATATTTACTATATAAGTATATGTATTTTAGCGGGGGTCCCCTTTGGCTTTCCATACTCTTGAACTCGGCTTAGCATTGAATTACACTGACAGAGCCAGGCACAGAAATATCCAATCAACAACAACGACGTTTTAATAAATGTAAATAAATGAACAATACTTATCATTCTGATTGTATTGGAATTAGTTTTTAGGGGTATGTGGTTGCATATGCATGCATTATTTGACACGCCTCGCTGTTTTAAAGGAATAGGACGCGAGCTATCGATTAAGGGGCAAAAACTAACAAATATTGTTTAAAAGTATGTCGAAGATTTATTCGGGTTGACAAACGGACTGGAAATATTGCTTGGTTATCGACCGACTGTGAGTTAACGGCTGGACAGACTTTCTTTAAGTTAACTTTTTTTGAAAGGTTGTCCAATTGCCCATAGGAGTATCAAGGGATGCTTTGGATTAAAGCTACTTTTGACATTTTTGCGGCCCGCGAAGACAGGTCTATGATAAATTCTAGTTAATGACCTTGTTATGATTCCAATATCAGAGGGTTGGGATTTTTTTTCATGGCTCTATGTCAATTTTTTTCTCATTAATCATGATTTTATAAATTTATTTGAATTTATTGGGCTCCTAAAAAAAATACTTATCTCTATCCAGGGTACGTTACTTCCACCTGTGACTGTGAATTGACGTTATTGTTACTGGGCACTTGCATAACATTTACTGAATGAATGTATACGTTGTTCCGTGGAACATTTTGTGAAACATGTAAACACGAAAGTAAAAAATTTTGGAACTAAAATAATACACTTACCTCAAAAGAGCTATTATTTTTTGGTATGACACGGTGCCGTTTTGTGTATAAGCCGGTAACGCACTTATGTTTAAGATATTATCCGTTCTGGTTCAGGTTTCGGAACAATTTTTAAAAATTGATTTTTTTTCTTTCAGTTGTTAAACCCATTTAGTGACTCGCGCACAACATCCGATCTCAAATTAACAAATCACAACCCGGGAAGCAGTGAATCGATGCGAAACTGTAAAATAAAAGTTGCTTGAACATGAATTTGCTGTAATGGTTCACATGTCATGCGTGAATATGTTTCGAATAGGTAAACATTTTATATGTTCATAGGTTACTTTCGCTATGTGACGTAGTGACACGATTTTCTTATTCGGACACATTTGCTAAATATATTTTCTGTAACAATAAACATTAAAGTAAGCATTCAAATAAATTTTAGTCTTGTCCAAGTTTAGTATCTTATTTCTGTTGATACACAGATGGGCTAATTAGTAATTCGTAAAAACAACATGTTCATGTTGATCGTGTGTTCACCTGTAATACTAAATATTATGCATCACGTATATGCCATATCTTGAGGTGCCATACGTCGATTTACTAATGTCAAATAACTGACTGGATATATATATTATGTTAACAGACCATTTAGAATATAATATTACTGCCAAATATGTTGCTCAAAGTGCTAGATGACCTTGGACTTCTCATTGCTAGGTTTAACAAGAAATATCTTTAAAAAAAAGATATACGGCGTTGATTGTGGTTGGAGTTTATGAAAGGTAAAGAGTTCAATGAATGAGATCAAAGATAGCAAATGCCTTTTTTTCTGTGCAGTTCTTAGCTGCATCACACACAGTGCGGGATGTTACGCGGAATTTTCGCGACTTATTTTACATTATTACATTTTGCTGGTCATAAACCTATAGATACAAAACAGAAAACCAAAAGAAGAATGGAAGTGAAATAAATACATATGAGTCAACCGGCCACACGCGAAGTATCCGTACATATTTTTAATATCTATACGCGCGTTCTTCCAACAAACTGTTTTAATGTTTTTTCGGGAATTGCTATTTGATTCGATTATTAACAGTATCGAGAATCATGCTTAATACATTAGTCAATATGGTGGAATAATTCTTGTTAAATTAATCAAAAATAATATTTATTATGATATTGTTGAAAACGCATTAAGAATCTAGAATTGGCATACCATAATTATATCGCTGAATATCTTCATTTAACATATTTCTGGTCTAAAGAAAATTCCAGTTCACCTAGTTCACGCGATAGCGTCTATATTATATAACGATTATTTTACTGGCCGCGAACTGACCCTTATACCTTGCGGGTTGGAATGCACTGCATTAAAGTGAGGCCACGCTTCCACTGCTGGATCGACGGCTTGTTTAAAACTTTACACTTTTACATGTTAAATGTTTAATTTCGAAATTAATTTATCATGGTTTGACCAAAACGAATATCAGGATAGGGAAAAACGATACTTTTATGAACTTAAATATACTAGTACACAGACAGGAATATTGAAGTAAATACTAAATATGAGAACACAGCCTTTAAGTGCAAACGCTCTGGCGCTGGCAATCCTCTGAAAATAAAAGGCGCACGCACAAATTGTATTAGTGTCGATAGTTGAGTGTAAAACTAGTCCATCTATCAAGCCTTTTCATTAGAGATAAAATTGTTTCATGCTAAACACGCAGTAAAATAGTGTTACAAAGACGCGGTCATGTTTCCAATGTTCTGTTGGTATGCTCAAATCAGCCAATGGAAAATGAAGTGTATTCATTCGTGTCTAGCCGCGGGAAATTTTATTTGAATTTTATTGGACACTTACAAAGGTCAGGTAAGGTCAAAAGTGACGTTAAACAGCTATGCCGAAAAAATTGGGGTGGTTTACCATATGATGTTTACACAAAAATGTACAATGCATGTGTCGTCCCTGTTATATCTTATGGGGCTTCAGTTTGCGGAATAAAACAGTTCTCTTGCATAAATGCTATCCATCATAGAGCAATAAGATTTTTCTTGGGCACCGGAAAGTACACTCCAAATGCAGCGGTTCAGGGTGAACTGGGCTAAAAGCCGCTTATAATTGACCAATGGAATGCTGGTGGTAATCACTGGAACCGTTGTTTGAATTACAATAGAAGCATAATAAATAAGAAGATTTTTATATGGGCTCTGAATAAAGGTAACAGTAGATGTAAAATTTGGCCTTTTAGAGCGAAAAGAAAGTTAAGCGGTTTTGGTCTACAGTCATATATCCAATTGTATTTGAATTGTAAACATTTATTATCTGATGTAAGAACTGTACTTTTGAACAGATATGTTGATCAATGGCATAATTATTTTCAGAGAGTTATTGGTGTAAATGGTAATGGACGTAATAAATTACAAACATACAGGCTCTTTAAAGATCATTATCAGGTTGAAAATTATTGTAGAATTAATTTTCCATTTCCGCATAGATCGGCTGTAGCAAAGTTTAGGTGCGGTGTTGCCCTATTAAGACTGGAAACTGGGCTCTATGAAAATCTACCGGAAAATGAAAGAGTATGTCCATTATGTTCTTGTGCTGTGGAGTCAAAATCTCATGTGCTCTTAGAATGCCCTACATATTTGTATGATAGTAACTTATTAATAGAAAAGGCTAATATTGTAAAGTGTAGCTTCATTCGCTGAACGATACTGATAAACTCAAGTTCTTGTTTACACATCCAGATATGATTAGAACTATAGGAAAAGCCAGTTGTAACATATTACAAGTCAAAAACAATACCTTGTACAATAGATGATTTTAACAACTTTAAAGATCTTCAGTTATATTTTTACTCGATTTTTTAATTTTAAGATCTTATGCTGAATGTTCAGTTGGAAAATGTATGCTATTCCCACCACTATTTCACTTTTAAAATGTGTAACCACCAATAGAGAGTCCGCATGCACGCCGTGTTGTATTAAGCACGCCGTGTTGCATTAATTAATATTTTAGAACTTCTAAAGTTTGTATAGTATTTAAAGTAGCAGCATTCTCAAAATAACTTAAGCAAATTTTATTCTGTGAATAAGACGTGTATAGTAAAGTGCATGTTATCGTCTGTTTTTAAAACTATTATATATAAACTACATGTAGTAAAGTCTTCTATTATTGCATAAGGATAGTCATACATTATTATTAATTCATTCTAAAAGTACATAGGTGAGACTGCTTCAATTTACTGATGTTTTATCAGTGTAAATAATGAATACCATGTATGTACATTAAGGTCCCTTATAAGTCTTTTGTAGAATGGTCATATAGAATGCAATACATCTTTTTATGAATCTTAAAAGACATTTATACAATACATTGTATATACTTGAGCTATAACAAAGCAATAAACTTGCCTGCTAGAACATTTGAATGAAATTGAATAAAGGTAACTATTTAGGGCTTAAAAATGATTGGCAATATGGTTTGAGTTACTTTCTTTAAAGCCTATGTATGGCTAGCAATTGTACTATATACATAATGAAAACTGATTAAAAGTTTATATTACATCGGAGATTTATATTATCACCACGATTTATCTTAATCAAGGAATGACCATGATGATTGGATGATCTTTTGAGATGTTCAATTGTTTGCGCAATAATGCATCTTGTAATTACGGACAATATATTGAAACAAGTGTATGGCATCTTGATAGGGTCGGTGGTGGTTATGTAGTTTTTACCATGTATAATCGTGATAGTCATGTAAAGTACATTGATAAGCGTTGAATAAGTCTCTTATAATTCATTTTATGAATGGCCAATTTTTTATCTACAGCTTTATGTTTTCTATATGCATTGTGAAAATTGTAAATATGGGATGCGACTATAATAAACTATAAAACTAAAACTATAATATATCCATGATTGAATTCCATGATTGTGTAATGGTGTAAATTATTATTTTTTTTTGTATCACACTTCTTCTACAAACAAAAACGCAATGCTTTCGATTCCTTAAGAACTACCAAAGAATACATGCAGGAACATGTTTGGAATATTTCGAACGTAATATTTGGTAGTCCTTTTTTGACGAACACGAAAAAGCTTACGGAACTCAAGAAATACGCGTTAATGATACAAAGGTGTAACTTAACCCATTAATGCCTAGTGGACTCTCCCATCCTTCTAAATTGGATTAATTTATTTCCAAAATTATGGATGTCTAGTATATTTATTTCTTTATTTAGAATATTTCTTACAGAAACTCCTTTAAGCAAAAAGCGCAGACCCTGATGAGACGCCGCATCATGCGGCGTCTCATTTGGTTCTACGCTGTTTGCCAAGGCCTTTTTTCTAGACGCTAGGCAAAAATGGGTTAAATATTATCCAAAGACTGCCCATGATAATCTGGGACGACAAAACGCACGTTCATTAAGCCTCGTTTTCAAAGAGCGCGGCTCATATGTACGAAAAAATAAATAAAAAGAATGTTTGTTTTGAATAAATAGTGTAGTAAGGGCAGAATTAACGTTTTCAAGTAATTGAAACCTTGCACATCAATTAGTTTATTATTGTTTAATAAATATGATATATTAAGTTAGTTACCGTACATATAATATTACGTAGCAATTGCGTCTTATATGTCTGTGATATAGATCTAAGCATCCTAAATAATTAATATTTCCAAACCTTGCTTATAACCACGTTATTGACGTGAATGTAGATTGTAAAAGCGCCGGAGACTCAATATTTAATTTCATGTAAACATGTGAAAAAGATCATTTAAGAACAAAAACCATCGACGCCGAAATTTTTGCCCACCAAACAAACAACACCCGAAAACGTCCTGATAGAACACATATATACGAGCCGCGCTGTGGGAAAACGGGCATAATGTACATGCGTAAATTGTCGTCCCAGGTAAGCCTTTGCTTTCATATTCCGCTTGTATTTTACTTTTCGTTTGAAGGAAATATCTTTTGACGAAAATGCATTTATAAGGAATGTGTCGTCTCTGATAAGCCTATGCGGAAAGCACAGGCTAATATGGGACGACAATCTTTACAGAAATATTTGATCGTTTATTAGAGCGAGGCTCATATATTAAGTTGTACCCGTTTAAAATATGTGTGTCCGCACGTAAGGTTTATCGTAAACCGTGACGATTATACGCCAACAAAACACAATTTAATACTTACCAAAATATAAATTGTCCTCTTTTTTTACCTGGACGATGTTCGATGCGTAAGCGATATCTCTTTTGTTAGACATCAATTTAGTTGTTATTCTACAGTGTGTGATGCAAAAACTACAGTATTGTAGACGATAACGCGAAATGACAATTCCATTTTCTAATTTTAAAATCATGTGCAATCTATTTCATTTTACTAATATATTATTAAAGCCCATGTTGCAAAACGCTGCTGAATGCATGGTCGTAAAGTTTCGTCCCAGATTCGCCCGCGCATTTAGCCCAGACTGCTAATCAGGGACAACACATCCATGTACAATTAATTTTCAGCTTAATGGTTAAGTTCCATATCAATTACAAGAGGATTAAATATATGCTTACCAATAACTTGCATAAATCTGGAAAAAATGGTGGTCAAAGTTACAAGATTGGCATATAACCAAACAAACCGATTTGAAAATGGTGTGTCAATTTTCAAGTGCAAACCTATATATCAGTTTAAATGAACCCTTTATATGTTGTTACAGTTGCAATTATATAACTCAAATGGTAGGAGAGGTATTAACTCGCCTACAAAAGTGTAACGTGGAATTTAAAAGACATTACGTATGTAATGGTAATTATTTAATGTTTTATTCAATATATGGCAACATGTGACGTCAGTTGATATTCAAACTTTGTATCGATAATTCAGGATAAAACAACGAGGATGTGGATCACAGGTTTCATTTAAAAAGAAAACAACATTAATAGGAAAAACAGCAATTGTGACGATAATATTTAAATGTAAAGTTAGTTGTCGAAAGCACAACATTTTCACTTTTCAGATAATGTCTAAACTTAAGAAAATCACCATATTATAAGAAATAGATTTGAATAGAGTTACTAACCCTATATATAAGTTCATCCGTAAAAAGCTAATAAGGTAAATATCTCCAATATTAACTTAGAACAAAATGCGTTTTAAAAATATGTATAAATAAGTCGCTGATACATCGTACCCAGGTATTGATACACAGTAGTCTTAGGATTCTCTATTAAAGCCAAATCTCAAACATAACTCTTTTATTATTTCGCTATGTAAAAGAAAAAATCTCGAACTACATCGAACGTGGAAAAGTTATTCATTTACGTTGACATAAAAAACACACTTATTGTTAAAAATTATTTAGGAATTTTACAAAGGATATAGTGTTTGATTTTACCAGCGCAAAGCTTTTATATTAAAACAGAGATTTAACATTAATAAAAAGAGGAAATACAATAAAGATTTAAGTAAAAAAAATAACAGTCAAATGTTTTTAAATAAAACATGCCCACGGTTAAGGTGAACATTTCAATTGTACAGTTTATCGTTCATTTAAAGCACTTCTTGTTTAAGAATCTGTTTTTCATTTTCGAGTTGAGACTGGGTTTTTCTTGTTTTTCTCTGTTGCTTAAGCACAGTCGCTTAGGTTTGAGCGCTTATTATCATGAAAGAAGCATTTCATTAGGCTACGCGTTAACATTCGCTCTAATTCTTCCTCAGTGCATCTTAGTTTTTGTATTTCCCCTTTGGTTTTGGCTTATTCTTATAATTTTGATCATCATCAAAAGTATTTATGTTCTTGAAGGATGTCTTCGGTAATTTCATAGTAATCTCTTTGAGTTGATCAATCCAGCTTATGTATATGTTATCTCGTTTAGTTTAAATATGCACACATTGGATAATTTTGTTGATGTCAAAAATAAAGGGGATCATGTTAAATTGTTATACAAATATAAATGGGATGATAGTAAAAAAGATTTGTACATGAATGTATTAAGCTCGGAAGAAAATACTATACATTTTGAATCTCTTTGTTGAAACATTCTTTTGTCAAACTCACATGAGGATTTAGATTTAAATGTTAAAACTTTTACAGATATATTGGATGGGGTATGTAAGCCTATATTTAAACAAAATTTACATAGTAATTTTTTTAACCAAAATCACAATAAGGATGGTGTATACTTTGACCATGAGTGTAAAAATTTAAAAAATTATTATTATACTTCTCTTAATTATTACAGAAATAATCCTTGCGATGATACAAGGAGGGTCATGGTGGCAGCTAGATCAAATTATAAAAAGTGTGTTAGAGATAAAAAAAATATGATTATGATAAACTGCAAACGCATAAATTGGAATTAGCCAGAAAAAATAATGCAAAGTTATATTGGAAAATGTTAAAAGGATCGGTTGTGGGCAATGCTAGTTCTTTGTCATCAGATGATTTTTTAAATTATTTTAAATCGGTTAATGATCCCGATTCTGTGTTTTTTCAGCCAGATGAAGACATTTTATATTTTGACGAGAGATATCTAGGGGGAGAATTAAACATAATGTTTGAAGAATTGAATAATATTATTACCACGCATGAAATAAAAAAATGTTGTAAAAAACTAAAAAATGGCAAATCGGGTGGTCCAGATAACTTCCTTAACGAATTTTTTAAGTATGGATGTGAAATAGACATGTTCGCGACAGTTCTTTGCACATTATTTAATAAATTTTTTGATTCGGGTTACTTCCCAGAAACATGGTCAGAGGGTTATGTGGTCCCATTGCATAAGAAAGGTGATGTTAATAATACGAATAACTACAGGGGTTTTACTTTATTGAGTGCACTAGGCAAATTATTTACAAAAGTTTTAAATGACCGGCTAACAATCTGGGCGGAAAAGTATAATGTTTACATTGAGGCTCAGGCAGGATTTAGACAAAACATGGGCACAATAGATAATATTTTTGTATTGCATAACGTAATACAGCATTTATTATATAAGAAAAAGAAACTATTTGTAGCATTTACAGATTTTACAAAAGCATTTGATTACGTAGTAAGAGATATTCTGTGGTATAAACTGATAAAGCTTGGTATTAGAGGGAAAATATTAAACATTATTCGTTCAATGTATAGTATTGTTAAATCAATGGTAAAATATGACAATTAGGTTAGCGATAGTTTTACATGCCTGTTAGGGGTACGTCAGGGTGAATCATTGTCTCCATTTTTATTTGCAATGTATTTGAATGACATTGAGGAATATTTGCTGACAAATAACTATGATGGTATAAATCTAGACACCTTAAAATTATTAATAATGTTATATGCTGACGATATTGTTTTGTTTTCAGAAAGTGAAACTGGCTTACAGATAGGATTAGATTTGTTAAAACAATACTGTGATCGATGGAAGTTAACGGTTAATACACAAAAAACTAAAATCATGGTTTTTAAAAAAGGAGGAAGACTTAGACAAAATATGAGATTTTTATATAATAACAATGTATTGGAAATTGTTGATAACTTTACATATTTGGGTTTTGTCTTTTCCTCAGGGGGCTCTTTTTCTAAAACGTTTGATAGTCTGTGTGGACAATCTTTGAAAGCTATTTTTAAGTTAAGACAATATTTGTCGAAATTTTATAACATTACAATACAACACAGATTAGAAATATTTGATAAATTAATTTATCCGGTTTTAAGTTATGGATCCGAAATATGGGGTTTACAGAGCAATATAAAAATAGAACGAATACATTTAAATTATTGCAAACTATTATTAGGAGTACGAAGGCAAACACAGAATAACTTTATATATGGAGAATTGGGAAGAACGTCTTTATCCGTCAGACATAGCATTAATGTAATTAGATATTGGTTAAAGATAATAAACACACATGATATTAAATATGTAAAACTTGTTTATGATATTATGTTCCGAGAATTAGAAACGTACCCTAATAACAGATCTTGGGCCTACATGGTAAAAAGTCTATTAGATAATTGTGGTTTTAACGATGTGTGGCTGAACCAAGGGGTAGGGGATGTAGAAATATTTTTGAAAATTTTTAGAGTAAGAGTTACAGATATGTTTATACAAAATTGGAAAACCGAATTGAGTGAATCAACTAGAGCAAAAACATACATATTAATATCCGATTTTAAACTTAAATCCTATTTAAGTGATGTAAATATCCCAAAGTACAGAATGGCTCTCTCTAGATTAAGAGTCTCTGCACATAAGCTTAAAGTTGAAACGGGTAGATGGCAAAAACCAATAGCTATTCCTTATGAAGAAAGAAAATGTACTCTATGCAATGTCTTAGAAGACGAATACCACTTTGTTATGGAGTGTACATTATATACTGATGTAAGAAAAGCTTATTTAAAACCATGTTATTACGTAAGACCAAATTTGTTAAAGTTTATAGATTTATTGACCTCTCAAAATAGCAATATAGTTAAAAATTTAGCTATGTTTATTTTTAAAGCATGGGAAATAAGAAATACTTATAATACGTATTATGATTAGGGTAGGACTTTTGTATATACTTATGCACAGCCTCTTGCTGTATATTGTCTTATAAAATATCCAATACTTTGCTTTACATTGTACCGATGTATTTTTGATGTCTATGATTCGAATGACCTGTGACTTTGTGTTTTTGCTTATTGTATTTGATATTTCATGTATACTCATGGGCATATTGCCTACTGTATTATCTAATAAACTAAACTAAACTAAACTATATGAAAAGCAATCCAGTTTATGTACTAGTATATGAAAAGTAGGCCCCGTGTGATTAAGGGCTCATTGCATTTGATGTTTTTTTAGGTGAAGCACTTGGGTCACGGTTACAGGTCGCTATGGATTTCTCAACAACGTAGCTTCTGAAGACTTTGTTAGAGAGTCGTTTGCCCAGGTAATACTATCTCCTATAAAAGAATGGGAAATAAATGTACTGAAATATACCATGTTATGTTATAAATTGAACACGCGTGGTACCTTTGGAGTCACTTTTTTTTTCAATCTTCAGTCCACCAGCATAACCCCTTAAAAACACAACATTTGGGAAAGTTACTGTTGGAAATACCAACCTTTAAGAATGAAATTGCCCCGCTGACCAATGTTAAACAGTTTGTGAAAGCACAAAGAGCATTTTTACATTGCTGTCCTCTTGAAGAGACCAACTTTTTTTCATCTCTCTGGCCAAAAGACTCAAATATCCATTTATGATATAAAATTTCATTTAGGGTAATGGGCCCTACGTAGCTTGCTTGAGACCCAAAATAAATAAATTATTGTGAGAATGTTGAGTAGAGAATAATTTAAGTACTTTATAATTAATAAATGTCTATGCATATACACCAAGCACGGAACAGACACGAACATGTATATCCCAAGACAATCTGACAATTATATATTTTGTTCCACTAGCTAAAACATAGAAATGTTTATGAAAAACGGACTAGTATTTTTGAGAAATATAATGCAGTGTATTGTCAACTGCAATATATTGTCAACTGCAAGATATTTCTCATTGTAGTCAATTATATAAGACTATGGAAAATTACTGGCAAGTGTTTTAGTGACAAAGTTAATTGTTAAGTGTGGTGACTGACAGTTATTATTCCAAAACGTCATTCTCTTGAGATGCTCAGATGATCTTATTTTAGTATTATTGTATTGAAATAGCTGCAAAGGACAATGATGACTATTTGCACAGATAGATCTAAGGAGACTATGCGTTAACTACCAAAGAACAGAGTCTTAATGTATGGAATGGCATATACATGTCTGTTTAATGCCTGAAATATATTTCAGGACTTTTGGGGTTATTTTTGTTGGTTAAACATGTACTTAAAACTGGTCAATACAACAACAACTAGTCAATATTGATTGTTACGATGCCCTTTAACCATGAGTTAGCAGGAAAGGTTTCCTGGTCATCTTCATCCACCTCTACCCTAGCTTCTGTCAATCTCTCCCTTTTTATAAACGGCTTAAATTCCAATGGCATCACAATTAAACGTATTAATCACTTAAACGTTTCTATAACCTCCAGGCGATTATTTCCAATAACACATACATGTGTCGATATGTAGAAAGGAAAAAGCTTGCTTCAGAGACCTTAGCTGTCTGTGTCAGTTCTGCTTCTATATCCTGCAGAAGACCTTGGATTTTTTTAGCGATTGGAGGAAATTGTTAATCATCTCCTCAGGTTCAGCTGATACCTGTACATGCCCATTGGAGGAAATTGTTGATCATCTCCTCAGGTTCGGCTGATACCTGTATATGCCCACGAGGCTCATAAGTCATGTAACATGAGCTCAAACATGCATATCAATCTCCATGCATAGTTGTCATACTTATTTGAACCACTATTAGTACTTGGGTTCCCAGACAACTCGCCCCAAAACCTCCTTTTCGAGGACCACTCGACTTAAAACATGATCAACTCGCAAAAAAATGAAAACATTGTGAATGAAATATTTAAATAAATGTGTGAAGAAAATGACAAACACATGGCGAATAATAAGAAAGCATTTTAAAACTAAAAGGTTACAGTGAGCAAACATTCCTTTCACGTCATGCAATTTATCCATTTTAGGGGGGAGGGGTGGCGCGGCGAGTGTCTACACCCTTAAATAGGGGCGACTTTTTTCACGGTTGAGGAGACTTGTCCAATATATTTGGGGCAAGTTTACGATATTTTATGGGCGAGTAGACTCTGTGCGAGTTGTCTGGCAGCCTTAGTTGTTATTAACACAATCACATCATATTTAAATTTCCAATATGACACTTTAAAATATGCTAAGTGTGTTTCAAACATTATGAGATAGTTATCATTTTTGTAAATGATTTTACAATAATTTCATAAACCTGGACATGGTATTCAACATGATTCCAGAAACCTTAGGTGAATTCAGACTTGGGGAGAAACAGCGCACATTATTCCTTAAAAAGTTCAAGGTTAAACTTGTTTAATCATGGTGACTAAAATCAATGAAAACTCAAAGGATTTTTGAGTATATGACGTATGAAACTCCAGATAAATGACAGGAAAGAAATTATTGTATGCTAACCCTTTATTGAAGGACAATATTCAATTTATTGTGCTAAACAAGATAATACATACAAAACAATGAACAAAAGATAGTGATTTCAGCCGGAGTAATATTACTTTTCTGATTGCGTATCAGTTTCAAATTGTCAATTAATATTGTTTTATTTCTGTTTTAAGGTGATGTAAGCATAAGTGCTCTTTTTGTTATGTGGATGAAAGTATCTACAATCTGTATAGTTCGTTTTAATTTTTGTAGATGAATGGATTATTTGATGATTACATAGTTTTCTGCATAGGTGAACTAGATTAAGATTATTCTAGATTTTAAGTTTTTTAAATAAATAATTTTGGGGTAACTGTGAGGTTAGATGAGTCCTCAAAACGCACTCTTTTATACTGCCGTTCATGGCATTCATGTAATTAATGTATGTTGAGGCACGAACGACAACTGTGCTAGGAAAATGCTAATAACATGTATTAAATATGTATAAAACGTGTTTTATAAAGATACATAGATAAGACATGGCCGCAAAAAAAAACTGTTATTGTTGGCGTCAGATAAATCACACTCATACTTCCTTTGTAATTTGTATACAAAAGAAAATCCACTTACCCTGATAAAGAACGGTTGTACATACAGATAGTGTACTTTGTCTCACGAAGAACTTTTCGCGCTCGATTTGCGCGCTCGATTTGCGCTGTGGAGTACAATATCCGGTTACTTCGACTATTTCCAAAAATGAATGTGATTTTTTTTCATTTTCTTTTTTCTGAAAATTCTATTTATAACATGACCTACGCTCCAGGAGTGAAATAACGTAATGCTCAATTTTGTTTATTACACGGGTATTATTACACTAGTTAATTAGTTATATAACTGTGAAATGACGTCATTTTTGTGACGAAATGACGTCATTATTCCAGCGAATTTCTTCAGTTGAACTCTTTAACAATGTGAATAAAAAGGTAAAAAGAACATAAAATAAAGAGAAAATTTGTTGGTCATGTTATAAATAGAATCTTAGATTCGTGGTCATTTTGTATTGAATTTATTAAACTCGTCATCTAAATAAAGATAAAAACAAGCCTCGTTTTTATCTTTATTTAGATGACAAGTTTAATACATTCAATACAAAACGACCACTCATGCAAGATCCTATATGTCTTGTTAACGCAAAAAATAACAATATTTAAAAATATGTTTTTAAATACCAAATATAAGGAACGTTTTCTGGCATGAATATGTAAACAATAAAAACTATGTGGTAGTCAATGCTTAGCAATTTTGCTTCAATAATATTTTTTTACACTTTTTATGACACTGTCATGTTTATAGAGTAATGTTCTGTATTTACAAGGCGGATTATTGAGATCTGCAAAGATCTTCTTTTATTGCGCATGAATTAAGTGGTAAATCGGAGTTTTGGGAATTTGGATTTTGACAGCCAGCCAATTCGGATAGGCTCAGATATTGGTATCATTGCTATGGCCTTGGGGTTACGCCTCACGCCAAAACGGGTGGGTATTTGGAAGAAAGTGCTTGGCTCATAAGTTGTATTGGTTATTACACCAAATACTACCAACGTACCAGTTTCCGATTTTCTACCGGTAACGACATAAAGGTTTTGAACCATTTGATATGCATATATTATACATTGTTCGTTGATGATTGTAAGGTTTTTGGTAAAACGTCTCTTTCAGTTGCCCGGAAGAGACTCATCTCTTGCAGTTGCCTGGAAGAGACTCGTCTCTTCAAGATATGCCTGGAAAGACGTTTCACCGTCCGGAGGTCTCAGCGAGACCCCCAGGTCGGCCCATGACTTTTGAAATGAAATAAAAATAGGCACTTTTATTAAATTAAATTGGTAGCTGGTATATTCTATCTGAAGTGAAACAGCTTAAATATATGCATTTTATGTCATTGTATGTTTTAACATAAGATTTAAAATTAATGAAGAATATTCAGACTTCAGGCATATAAAAATTGAATAAAGAAATATTTTTTTCGGCGTAAGCTGCATAAGCCAGCTTTTCACCTTAGCCTGACCTTTGTAAGTGTCCAATAAAATTCCAATAAAATTTCCCGCGGCTAGGTACGAATGAATACACTTCATTTATTCCATTGGCTGATTTGAGTTTACCACCAGAACATTGGAAACATATCCGCGTCTTTGTAACACTGTTTTACTGTATGAAACAATTTTATCTCGAATGAAAAGGCTTAATAGATAGAACAGTTTTACACTCAATTCTCGACATCAATACAGTTTGTGCGTACACCTTTTATTTTCAGAGTATTACCAGCGCAAGAGCGTTTATACTTAAAAGGCTATGTTCTCATATTTAGTTCTTACTTCCTTATTCCTGTCAACATGTTAACATGTAAAAGTATAAAGAGCAATGGAAGCGAGGCCTCACTTTAAAGCATTGCATTTCAACCCGCGAGTTCAGAGTTTATATACAGGTCATCACCGGAGTTGGCGGCCAGTAAAATAATCGTTATATAATAAAGACGCTATCCGTGAACTAGGTGACCTGGAATTTTCTTTAGACCAGAAATATGTTAAATGAAGATATTCAGCAATATAATTATGGTATGTAAATAATAGATTCTTAATGTGTTTTCAATCATACAATAATAAATATTATTGTTGATAAATTTAACAATAATTATTCGTCCATATTGCCTAATGTACTAAAGTGATATTATGAGCATGTAACAGTTTATAGGTGTCTATCGCAACCGTTGATTATTGTTGATGTTTCTACTTCATATACACTTATATTAATTAATGCAGCATCATCATACTAAAACAATATACCAGAAAGAGAAAAATAATGCATTTGAATATCAACCGTACTTTCGTTTGACAACTGATCATGCGTTTACGAGTTGAACCTACATTTAGTTTTAGTGCAGATACGTCATACGACACAAAGACACGAAATTGTTTTACGGATCATTTCAGCTTACAGGACTGGGTGGGTCACGTAAGAATATCGAATATAAAATATATTTTTATAAACAACTGGTAGCAAGGTGAGTTGCAGATAATTAATCAGTAACCACATTTTAACTAACTATTTTGACCTGTTAATTCTTTTCAGCTCAATTCAACAGTGCAAAATGCCCATAATATCACTTTAAGCATTAGCACGATGATAATTGATACTGTTAATAATCGAATCAAATAGCAATGCCCGACAAACCACTAAAACAGGTTTGTTCGAAGAACGCGCCTATAAATACGGATACTTCTCGTGTGGCCGGTTGACTCATGTTTAAATTTCACTTCCATTCTTCTTGTGGTTTTCTGTTTTGTATCTATAGGTTTATGACCAGCAATATGTTATAATGTAAAATAAGCCGCGAAAACTCCCCGTAACATCCCGTACTGCGTGTGATGCAGCTAAGAACTGCACAGAAAAAGACATTCGCTATCCTTGACCTCATTCATTAAACTATTTACGCCGTATATCTTTTTTAAAGATATTTCTTGTTAATTGTAATTTCCGAAATAACTGGTAAAATGTTCGCTCGAATGAACTAATTAAATTATAACAAACAGTAAAGTGACCAATAGGGAATATTTATTTATAGAAATACAAAAGCTGGATTCCCAGTTACCTGCATAACAGATTGCGCAGTTATCAGGGTGCAGAATCAACGTGGTTTTCAGGGGTTTACACTCGGGCTGGACAGAATGTTAACACACCGTTAAGAACTTTATTGTTGCAAATATCTCAAGTCATTGAATTACATTTGCAAATCTTAAGTGCCGGTTTACTATAAATCGATAACGAGAAGGGTATTGCCGACTGGCCTTATGCGGGGGGGGGGGGGGGGGGGCACGCTTAAACTAAAGCTAACTGGGTTGAGGTGAGGTAAGTTTAGAGATGGCGTAGTTTTCGTGTTTTTCGTGAAGCAGTTGCGGATATTTTCGCCGGGGGAGCCACTTTATATTTCTTTTAAATGACCCATTAGAAGAATATGCAAACTCATAACCATTTCACCACGCATTCTATTAAAAAGTGTTATTTATATAAAAATCCTATTTTGGTTATACACGATTTTGATAAAGTTTCGGTTAACGGTTTACCTTTTGAAGGTTAAAAACAATAAAGTTTGAAAACCATTTGAAACGCTTTATATTTGATGCTGATTAAGGATACTCAATAAAGAAACAAATTTGGAACACATATTTCTTTTTCAGGGCAGAAATCTGTCTAAATATAAACCATACACTCTATTTTGACTGTATTTCTTTTTCTTTCTTTTTTCCAAACTTTGACTAAGTCCCTTAAAGATCATGTGTCCGGAAGCTCCTCGTTGCCAAACTAGTAGACTCTGGTTTGTAAAACTGAATCGGTAGCATTAGTCAGGTCAGTATACACGTTAACTTCCAAAACATGCTACAAAAGGAATTACAAGTGATCCTGATAGGATAGAAAGTACTCAATAACATATCAAATGTTTACGGAAATCGGATCTACGGAAAGTGTTTTAAGATGGCCGCAAAACCTATTAATACGCATATCTATGTAATGTTCTTCTCAAAAAACTATGTAATGGGGGAGTTGGTGTCTATACACTTGTTTCGGGGGAAGGGGTTACATTACGGTCATCAGGCATGCAGTAAGTTTATGATGTTACAACGAAATCCAACATGCCGTCAGTCGAAAATGGCCACCGACACACTATGAAGTTCATAAACTTGACACAAACAAGATGATTGTTATGTCAAACGCCATAATTTGGCAGAAGGAAATACTTTGATTAAATCAATAAGCAGTTGAATAAAATGAAACCCAAATTATGACATTCAGATGTCCGTTATCACCAGATACACAATCACAATTGTCCATAATAGTAGTTTTAGAGATTAAAATTGCGGATGTCGTCCACCACCTCAGTACAGACCTCATCTACCTGAATTAATTGTCACAGTTTTCTGGATGTAAAGCGCCCAATACAGAAGTGCAGTGTAGACCATAGCGTCTGCTGCCGCATCGAGAGAATTTACATCCTACAGAACAGTCACAATTCAAGATTTTCAAACGTTCTGTATGTGCAGCATTGTTTTGGGTATATGGAATTGAATGGTCGTTGCCCTGTAATCCACCACATTTATTCGGTTTCATAGTATTTATAATTCCATCCATACCATGATTTGATAGTATACTCGTTTACTAAGGAATACGGTTGCATATCATGTTGGGATAAGTCGCTTAGGAGTAACGAATGTTTTTGCAGTAGCCACTTTCACTGTGAAAAATATTATGGCGCAGTGATTCTAAGGAATCATTGGATTTACCACCAGATTCACCATCAAGCATTTACTAAGATTCGATATTATCTTTTGACACTTGATTGGGAAGGGGAAATGAACTAGCACATGACTTCATGATAGGAACATGTTTAACTTATTTCCGAAAGACTTATTTTTCCCTGACCCGAAATGCCTTAAATACTCACAGCCGGAGGAAGCAAGAACAAACAGCGACGGAATCTTGGCACACTTCGTCTCCTGAAGGTTTTCTCAAAAGGTAAATATTGATTTGTTTACATCAGAGCGGAAGTAGTCTGCCTCACAGTCCGTTTCGGAATAGTGCAGGAGCAAGGTGATGAATGCTCGCCACCAGCGTTGTGGTGCTATGACGGGAATCTTCGATTGCTGATTTTAGCAATACCAAGGTATGTATTCCCTGGTGATAGAAAGACATTACATGCCCTTTTAGTAAGATCTGTGCATGATGCCTGCCTTGTTTTTGTCACGATACACGTTGTTTTCCTCTTCTCTGTTGTTTGTTCTTTTTATTAGCCATCTAACTCCATAATGCCTTACAGTGAAACTGGCATAAGACTCGGCTATATCATTATATGAGTCGCCATTTGTCCATGCTTAACGATGAAGCAAAGAGCCACCATCAATCACGTAACAATCTGTTTCAAAAACACAGTTAAGCACAGCCTCACTTTATGCACTTGCAGCATGATCTCTATTTGCCTCAGCAATCTGAGGCTTGTCTGCTGTACGAAGTATCTTCTTGGTTTCAAAGAGGGCAGGAGGATTGCGGCTCAGTTCAGACGACAATACGTCTTCAAGGGAAAGATCTAAAGATTTTTACACTACCAAACGCTGGAACAGACGGACTGGATCAATAACACGTTCAGAGGAAATCTAAACAGCGCAGCTATTAAAACGAGTTTTTGTTCTGTCTTATATCTTGAATTTACAAGCAAAGACCGACTTGCCTATTATATATCGTATGATGTTGTTCCCAAACGCCTAAAATGCACGTATATTCACATCTGTTACTTACCTTTTGAGATATATTCCGTAAATGTTTGTAAATCATTCCGGTCATTTAATATTAAAACATCGTTCAACATACCTCTAAAACGTACCTATGATTTTTTTAGGCAAAGCAAACATTTTATTAGACTACGCTCACAGGCCGCATTTTCATTAAAAGCCTATGTAGGGGCCTATCCCGCTGAAAATTGTTAGTTTCTAATATATGTGCAATATTGTATTCTGCACAATACTTATCCTGTCCCGATGACGTGTTGATGATGTCACCGAGTGAGCACTCATGGCCTGGTGACCTCGCCTTATGTGCAACTGATATTAGAGCACTGCCGCGTATGTACGTGACAGGCTGACCTTATACTCCGTTTGCAAGTGCCGTCGCGTACTAGTATGTCCTCTTGTTGCACACTTCAACACACAGTAGGGGCACGTATAGCGCTTGAATCCCAGATATGTTCGTTGAGTCGGGGTCTGTAGCTGCACAGTCCGCACGAGTATGTCTCGTCCGAGTTCATCCACTTTCTATTGGACCTGAGAAAATTCGCGGACCAGAACCGCTTTCCGCTGTCTTTGCGGGCGCAACCGTGTGCTTGCGGAGGTGCGACTTACAGCCATAGGCGAGGATGGACTTGTAGTCCAAGTGCGAACACTTGTTTTGTTGGTCTTGTTTTCACTGACGTTTGTTTTGTGAAACAGATGCGCTGAAATGTGTGTTAAGTTTGATTTAACTAGTGTGAAGTTTAAACAAGGTGTTGGTATGATATCTGTACATTATAGCACACCTGGTCAGTAAATGACCGGGTTGTTATCCATTAAATTACTTCTCTGGTATGGTATTATAGACAGATGGAACGCTGGTGTCGTATTTTATTATTTAATTGCATGTTTTGTATTAATGTGCTTTTTCTTAAAATCAAAAACAATCAACATAAGATCGATGCATGAACATTCATTAATTAAAATTAATCAACAATGATCAGAGGCTCTAACCTATATTCGAACACAGCACTTGGTGTATTTTCCATAGATATGAATTCATAAAGGTAATAATGTGTGGGTAAATCTGCAATAATTGTTATTGAAGTATTTCTGGAGAATTATCGCTAATCGCATCGTAAAAATTTCTTCCCGAATTGCTATTCTGTCCCTCTTAACAATAAAACCATATCCTAAAAAGGGTGGGAATTTGGAAGAAAGTGCTTGGCTCATAAGTTGTATTGGTTAAAGCATTAAATATTACCAACGTACTAGTTTCCGATTTTCTACCGGGAACGACATAAAGGTTTTGAACCATTTTATATGCGAATATTTAACATTATTCATTGATGATTGTAAGGTTTTTGGCGAATCGTCTCTTCCAGCTGCCTGTAAGAGACAATTCGCCGTCCGGAGGTCCCAGCGAGACCCCCAGGTCGACCCAGACTTCTGAAATGAAATGAAAATGGACTGTGAGTGAATGTCAGAGTTTTTTTACAGATCTGACATTCGCACACAGTCCAGTGATTACATACTAAGTTTGGTTTAAAGTAAATAGGTAGCTGGTATATTCTATCTGAAGTTAAACAGCCTAAGTATATGCCTTTTATGCAATATTATGTTTTAACACAGATTTAAAATTAATGAAGAATATTAGGAGTTCAAGCAAATAAAAATTGAATGAAAAAATATTTTTTAAATTGTAATTTCCCAAATAACTGGGTAAAATGTTCGCTCGAATGAACCAATTTAATTATTACAAACAGGTTAGTGAGCGATTGGGACATTTATTTATATGAATACATAAGCTGGATTCCCATTTACCTGCATAACAGATTGCATAGTAATCAGGGTGCAGAATCAACGTGGTTTTCAGGGATTTACACACGGGCTGCACAGATGTAAACACACCGTTAAGAATTTTATCTTTGCAAATATCTCAAGTTATTGAATTACATTTGCAAATCTTAAGTGCATAAAAGACGGGTTTTCTTGCAGTTTGTGACGATATCGTAAGGTATAAGAATCAATCCTCGAATACGTCTGAAATCGGTGACAACATGTCACGTTGCGTGAAGCATAACCGTGCAGTACACATGACATTTTTTAACAAGAACACAGGCTTGTTTAATAAAGTTATTTTTATGTATTTCAAATTGCCATAAGCAGCATATAAATCTGTCTTTCATGCACTAGTTGAAATTCTTAAGAAAAAATGTTTTAAAAAGTTATTTGAAAAAACAACAAGACTTACCGGTGTGTTCACATCCGTTAACGTTTAATTGGGAACCGCACAGTCACGTGATCCTACACCCTGGACCCTGGTAATGCACATTCAACTACTAAATGTGCCAATTATAATTCTGAACGAAGGTGAGTGGAACAATATCCGTACAGTCACATCCCTTTGTTCCTTAAAAGAGAGATAACCTTTAACTGCCGGTTTACTATAAATCGATAACGAGGGATCCTCGTTGAAAGATCGTGAGAGGGGTATTGCTGGCTGTTCTTCTGCAGGGGGGGGGGGGGGGGGGGCAAGCGTGAAGTGGAGTTTTAGTGTTTTTCGTGAAGTAGTAGCGGATGTTTTGCCGGGGAAACCACTTTATATTTCCAAATGCAAACTCATAGCCATTTCACCATGCATTCTATTAAAACTTTTTATTTATATAAAACGCTTTATATTTGCTCTTGATAGCAACAACCACCTATTTTTAAAAGTGAAATATTATGTACAAAACTATATATTTTCCGAATCTGTGACTTGAAAGGAAAATAAAAATGCATAGTTTGACCATATAAACTAAAAACAAAACAAAAACGGCTATATAAAATCTGCTGTTTTTTATTTTTCATTTAAATCTGAACCCATATGTTATTTCAGCAATGGAAAACACTTGGAACTAAAACTAGTGCTCAATATGTATGTCAGTTATTTATGAACAAATTCCAGCTCAAACATGCCCTCCAAGCAGATGAATTAGTGTTTTTTTGTCTATCAAAGACCTTCGGGGACGTGTGAAAATTGCAGAAAATATAGAAATAGCAGGAATTTCAATGATT